>NC_081762.1:2819865-3119865 GCF_963082965.1 Carassius carassius | reverse complement strand
GAGCAAATGTTAGAGGGAGATTTAATTATGGCAGATTTTAGTAAATTTTAGACAAAATCCTTAAAACAACTGAGTATATAGCTTATATTAAATCCAAAAATATAATAAATACAATGCAACGACAGTACATATAGTAACAACTTTTTAAAAGCAATACATATAACAAATACATAATACAACAAAAGTAAAAACATTCTTAATATATTATCTATATATTTTAACAGGAACAAAGTCCCACTCGCAGGTATTCACAGATCAATGACCAGGTACCAATCCTGGTCAAGTTTTTTTCTGGAGAGGATTTAAAGCCAGCTTTCAGGCTCTCCAGGAACAGCATCAACATGCTGGTACAGATGCTGCCCCGTCAAAAAGCCCATGGATGGAGCCGTGAAATTGAAGTACTTGTTACGGTTTATTGGCTTGCCTGTGGAGCATCCTACAGGGTCACATCAGATGACTTCAGCATGCCACTTTCAACAGTTTGTAGGACTGTTCACAATGTTGTGGAGGAGATGATGACCATCCTCCACAAAATTATTCATTTTCCAAAAGCAGAGGAAATGGATGAGGTGGGGGGCCTTGCTGGCCATGAGGCATTCCGCTGTGCTGCTGGTGCCACATCAGGATTGTTCCTCCTGCAATGCCACAAAAAAGATGCTACATAAATAGAAAGATCTTCCCTTCCATCATTCTACAGGGCACCTGTGATGCTAAAGGCATATTTATAGATGTGTATATTGGCAATCCAGGCTCTGTACACGATGCCCTTGTGCTGCGCAGATCACCAATGTACCAGCAGGCTTTGTATTCACCAGCTGGATACTATCTTTTGGGAGATGGGGGATACCCTTGCTTGCAGCATCCTATTGCAATCATGACCCCATACCGCCAGCCTGTCGCAAGTAAGAACACTTTTTTTATGTCAGACAGACAGACACACACACGCGATAAACCAAATTTTTACTGTTATGAATTTGCAATACACTACACATTTTCTACACGATTTTTGATTAACAGGCCAAGTTGAAGCCCGATACAACAGGCATTATGCACAAGCACGGAACATCATCGAGCGCACTCGATGATGGGATATATATACTCGATGATTGGGATGTTAAAAACTCACTGGCGTGCAATTTTCTTGCGGGCCCTGGAGATCAGGCCACTGTTCGCCCCAAAGGTGATTGGTGCCTGTTGTATCCTCCACAACATCTGTGTGATGGGAGGTGATCTCTTGGAGGAGGAGGAGGAAAGCCAAGGACAAAAAGACCGCGAGGATGGTGAGAATGCAGCAGTGGGTGAGAGGGACCTATCAGGGAACCATCTCCGAGGACGTCTGGCTGCGCAGCTTTCTTCTCCCGTGGAACTGCCTGGGTGTCTAACTGAACAGTACTACATCTAGACAGTAAACCTTTCCAGATGTTGTCATGTTCATTAAAAGAGCAACATAAACAGTTGAAATAGCTATGACATTAATTAGAAAGATAGGTATGAATAAATGTGCAAGTAGATGGGTATAGATACATTTATACGTTTTCTTAATTTTGGTATGCTCTTCTTGAGATTTAACTGCATGATTGTAAATAATTGTATACCACTATAGACATTGGATATTACATTATTTTATATTATTTGTGTTTTTGTTGTAAATATAAAGAATACACTGTTGCTATAACAATGATTTGCCAGGGTTGAAATTGAAACATTCATTTTTTATTTTTTTTATTCAAATAATCTATATAAAATCATTTATCATTAAATACAACATTAATTTAGAATTTATTAAGTTTTTCAAACAGAGACAGATATGTCTCTGCTCTGGCTGTTGCTGCCCTCTCTCTCTCCTCTTCTCTCGCCAATGCTTCTCTCTCCTTCTCCTCTTCCCTCTCTGCCTGTTCTTTTAGAAACTCAAGAAGAGCCTGGCTGTCCCGTCGCCTCTTTCTTGACTGCTGGCTACTCCTGGCTTCCACAGAAGGGGTAGAACCTGGTGTGCTGACTGAGCCACCTGTAGTGGCAGTGGGTTTGATGCAACAACTACGGGCATAGTAACTGAGTGCTGCCCCTGGAGTGCAGCATCCATTGCAGTGTACCACTGCCAGGTGGCAGCAGTCACACTACCGGCCTCTACCCCTTTTCCTGTGGGTGGGTCCCTAAGCTCCTGAAATAAAGCAAAATGCTGTCATGTTCTCACCTCACGTTGTTCCACACTTTTAGACATTTTTTATTTTTGCTCTACACAGAGAAAGATATTCTTAAGAATTTTTGTAACCTAACAGTTTGAGGCACCAAAAAATTACACATGTCAGTGGTGCCCCAGAACTCTTAGGTTACAAATATTCTTCCTTTGTTTAAAGCAAAAAAAAAAAAAAAAAGAATAAATAAATAGTGTATACAGGTGTGAAACAACTTAAAATTGTAGGTGAATGGCAGAATGTTCATTTTGGGGTGAACTATTCTTTTTACAGTCTCAGAGTAAACAATGTAAACGGAGTAAACTACATTTTACAAAATAAAATGTAAGGGCCAATGCATCTATGTTAGGTTTCAAATATGACCGGAAAGTCTTTACACACATCTAGGTAAGCCTCTTTCAGTAACAGAAAGTAGAGAAACAGGCAGATTACCTTGTATTTATCTTTTAGGTTATTCAATTTTTTCTTTGCCTGTTTGGCAGTTATGGCCAAACTAGAAGTGGAACAAAATGCCTATAGGCAAAACAAAACCATAAAGATTTACATGATTCCACTTCAATAACGTATTCATTTTTATGGATGAAGACTGTCCAAATCTAGCTCCAAACCTTCAGACATACAGGGAATTATACAAGCACTCAAAATGAATACTCACTCCCATCCACTTTTGGAGGAATTGCGCCTCCCGGTGAAAAGCCTTTCGTTGGCCGCCCGCCACTCTATCAAGGCCCGAGTTTCCTCAGCAGTCCCTTGATAAAAAATAATGCTTAATTTAAGTTGATGAAAAATAATACAATTATAAAAGAATTTGTAAAAAAAATTTAAATAAAAGACAAGCAAACTATTTGGTTAAAATGACAAGAGCACTCTAAAATAAGGTTTGCATTTGATATAAGTATCGTTAGGCAAACGTTAGTTAGGAAACTTTTCCCTCAGGCAAAACAATTGCCCATTAGATATACCCAAAGCAAAATATATCAAATGTTTATCCACTACAGAATCAACACAGGCAGCCCCATATTTTACAAAATGTTACAGGGCCTAGCTACTTTTTTGGAGGACTTGCCAAGGGTTAGGCTACTTTTCAACTCGTAACGAAATCGTCTGAGCAAATTTTCAAATAGTTCCTTAAAATTCGACGGTAGCTTTGAAGTTTAAACAACATTCTGGCATCAAAACTCTTAGAACTACGTTACATTTTGTGATAAAACAACAATAGTATTTCGAAATGTATAACTTACAGTTGTGAGTTTTCTCCTCCGCCATTGATGCTAACCTGGTTCGAGCTGAATTCTGGGTTATGGCCCGTATCAAGTCCGCACAAGTCACCTCTCCATGCATCCTCGGTAAAAGGAGCGGAGCAAGAACACATCCGGGGATTTGAACTGGACTTGGCTAGATGTGAACTTTGAAAAGGGAAACAGTACTTGGGCAGCGACTGATGACATTCCACAAGTCCACAAGTAACGTTACAGACAAGTACGCATAACATGGCCGATCAGGCAAGACGCCCCCCCCCCCCCCCTGGATTTAAGCCAAAACGTGATTGGTTGAAGCGATAACGTGCTACGATTGGTCAGCTCAATGTGGCCGTTATTTGATTGGCTTGAGTAAACGGTGGGTGGAGTCCACTTATTTGTGGATTTATCTGCACGTCGACGCTAGAAGTGTTTCAAATCCACAAATGCACAGGAACCGATCCACAAATGCGTGCAGTGATTTACAAATGCACAGACAGCGGTTCACAAATAAATACCAGGTAGAGTTGAGTTTGTGACATTAAACACATTTGTAAATATATATATTTTTATTTGCAAATCTGATTTTATTTATTTGTGAGTTTTATATATTTTTTTAAAACTCTGTACATTTATTTGTGAATTTGATATATTTTTGTGAATCTTGTTACATTTATTTGTGGATCATAATCTATTTATTTGGAATAAAGCAACAATTCTAACCCCATACTTTTAGCGTCTCCACAGTTACAGAGACACGATATGTAGAGGGCGCTAAAGCACGGATGAATTATTATTAGAAAACATGCCAAAATAAATAAATAGATAATAATAAATTGTCTACTTCAATATGATTTAATTCATTTGTTAATTAAAAAATAATAATATTATTTTACCATTATCATTGATACAATATTAGTGATATTCGATGTCGATATACAATGCAAAAAATAAAAATAAAATAAAAAAATAAATACTAATATTTACACTCTGAACTTTAGATGTAAGGAAGAGCGTGAGCTTCTCGCAACCTGACATTTGTCCCAAAAAGTTCCTTCCCATAGTAATGCACAGCTGCATTTACAAATAATCACGTTCATAAAGGTGTGGTTTGGCGCCACCATGAGGTCACAAAAAAATTGAAACGCATGAAAAATGTAATGGAGGTTCGGAAAGCTCTCGGATTTCATCAAAAATATCTTCATTTGGTTTCTAAAAACTAGGACATTTATCCTCTTTTGTTCTGCAGACCATAACGAAACTCTCACTTGCATTATATGCAAATATAAGTTTAAAGTTTTAAGTTTAAAAACAGAACATAATAGTGAGAGGGTGCTAAAAAAACAGCTCTACTATATGACTTAAAATCACAAGACCACCTGTATACATAATATGATAAATAAACTAAAATATAACAGTATTAAAAGCCTTCAAACATTTAAAAAGTAATCAATATGTACCTCAAGGGACTTAAAAATGATTGCCCCATTTTATTTGCATAGTCTGGTGGGCATAACACATTGATGCACTGCAGTATTCCATACCTTTAATGTAGGTATAACTATACGCAAAAGCTTTTTACTAAACAATATAAGATTATCTTCACAAAAACGGAATATATGGAAATAGTTGTAAAACACACAGTTGTGGTATAAATGTGTTGCAGATCAGGCTTGTGAAAGCCTAGATGATGTGTGAACATCAACTAACAGTCAAGCTCTATTTTTTTATCTCTGTGGGTTCACTGGATTGGATGTGTGTACAACGGTGTTAAACATCACCTTCTCTGCTGCTATTTAAGCGCACAGGAGGAGAAGCCATTTCATCTGCGAGACTTTTTGGGGAACTTTTTCTTTTGCAGTTACGTTCCTACGGGCATTTTTCTTATTTAGTTGTGAGTGAACATGCGTCTGTTTATGGCTAGCGTCCTCGCAGTGCTGCTGGTGCTGAGCTGTCCATTCAGCATGTCTGAAGTTCTAGAAACATTTGAAAAATGTAGTGAGTTTTTCTTGCGAGGACAGCCTCCAGTGATTCCTGAAATCTTGATTCCAAATTCTGATCATGCTCTCTACAAAAAAATCTGTCAAAAATATAGATTCCAAGATAATAATCAAAGATATAGGTTTGCAACTCTCTACGACACAGCAAGCAGGATTCCTGTTTTCTCAGCTTACAAATACACTGGAAGAGGAAATTTCGTCAGACCAGACAATCCATGGAAGATCGAGCCGCAGGTGATGCTTTAGCTTGTTTTATGATTCCTCATTTGTCTGCACTCTTCATCTCTTTTCTTCTAATGATTTGTTCTTTATACATTTTATGTCAAAGTTTATTCGTCTGCCATTCAGTGCTGCTTTTACTTCTAGTCTAACAACTTTAAAAGGTAGTTTTTAATTTCACCCAAAAATGAAACGTCATTATTTATTCAACTTACATTGTTCCAAACCCACATACACAAATTTAGAATTATGTAGGGTTTTCGCAACATTTAATCAGTTAATAAATGCCTGCTTAACTGCTGAATTTCAGTGAATAACTCAATGTTTTGTGATAATGTCAGATAACTATATTTCGATAATTTTTCACATATTGATAGGTTGCTAAAAAGAACTCCATTGAGATTCTTCAAATTTTACATTTTACTTAAACAAACAGGTTTGGAAGGACTTTAAGGGGAGTCAGTTATTTTAGAAATGAGTAGGTTCATTGTGTTTAATAACTCTTTCTCTTTCTTGTATGCGTTAAAATATCTGCAGCTCGATCCTCACGTTGGTGACATGACTGTTCCATACAAAAATCAGGCCATCAATGAAGACTACTTCGAAAACAACTTTGGAATGAATCGTGGTCATTTGTTTCCCAGCAGTCAAGCAGCTGATGTATCCACAGCTGAATCTACATTCGCACTCACCAACATTGTGCCACAGTATGTGGCCTTTAATGCAGGTGGTTGGAGAAGGATGGAAATTGAGAGTGGAGAGAGCATGAATACACAATGCACTGATAATAATGGTAAAGTTTTAGCCCATGTGCTTACCGGAGCTATACCTGGTAAAAACCAACTAAACAATAGAGTGAACATTCCCTCTTACATGTGGATGGCATTCTGTTGCTATGACAGTAAAAATAAAATGTGGGTCTCTCAAGCTTACTGGGCCCTAAACAAAAAGGAAAGGGATGATGAAGGGATCAGTAGTAAGAAGCTGGATGAATTACAAGAATTTCTGAGTCAAAACTGGGTGAAAAATGTGCAGCTGTTTAGGAACAACTGTAAAGATGTCTCTTAAAGCATCCACTGGGCTAAAAATCCTTGAATGACCATTTCTGATGTTTTAGATTAGAGGTCTATCCTAACTCTTTTTTTAGTTGCTGTTATAAATGGGCTGTCTGGAAATGTTTATCTTTCTTTCTAATAAAGCTATGAAAATGTTCATCAGAATCATCTCTCTGTCTAAATCTGGAGTTCCCAAATTTTTCCATTCCAGGATCCACCTACACAAGTATAATCCATCTCAAACACCACTAAAATGATCTTAAATCTTTAATAGAGAGCAGTTTTTATTTTCCATACACAAGTTTAATTGCAATACCATAGACTAAAGTACAATATATATAAAATTATCAATTTAAATAACAGCGTAATGGCTAGAGTATGTTGAAATAATTATATGAATGAGTTTCAGAATCAGGTGATCAAAAAGTACTGAATAGGGTTAATTTCAATCAAAAAGTTTGATATTTTAGAAATAATAAAAGGTAATAGTTCCAAGGCGAAAGCCACTGTTGACCAAAAAGAACACAAAGGCCCATCTCACGTTTGCCAAAAACATTTTGATTATCCCAAAGAATTTTGGGCAAATATTCTGTTGACTGATGAGACAAAAGTTGAACTTTTTGGAAGGTGTGGGTCCTGTTACATCTGGTGTAAAACTAAAACAGTATTTCATAAAAAGAACATCATACTAACCAGTGTTGGGGATAACGCATTACAAGTAACACAAGTTGCATAATTATATTATGTAACTAGTAAAATAATCCATTACTTACTAATTTATAAGGAAATATCTATTTTTCAAATGACTTGCTTCTTGCGTCAGATCAAGGCTGCATCTCATTGCTAGTTTTACTTGATCTAAGTGCTGCGTTCAACACCATAGATCATGACATACTCATAGATAGATTACATAACTATACAGGTATTCAAGGGCAGGCTCTAAGATGGCTTAGATCCTACCTGTCCAATCGCTACCACTTTGTTTATTTAAATGGGGAGTCATCTCATTTATCACCAGTAAAATATGGAGTGCCACAAGGATCTGTCCTAGGTCATCTGCTATTTTCTATATACATGTTGCCCCTTGGTAATATTATTAGAAAATACGGGATTAGCTTCCACTGTTATGCTGATGATACTCAGCTATATATCTCAACGAGACCAGATGAAACCTCTAAATTATCTAAGCTAACAGAGTGTGTTAAAAATGTAAAAGATTGGATGACCAATAATTTTCTCCTATTAAATTCGGATAAGACAGAGATATTAATTATTGTACCAAAAAACAGTACACAGAGTCTTGTAAATTACAATTTGCAACTAGACATATTTAAATTTAGTTCCTCTACAGTCAAAAACCTGGGTGTTATATTAGACAGCAACTTTTGAAAACCATATTTCCCATGTTACAAAAACTGCATTCTTCCATCTTAGAAACACTGCCAAGCTACGAAACATGTTGTCTGTTTCTGATGCAGAAAAGCTAGTCCATGCATTCATGACCTCTAGACTGGACTATTGTAATGCACTTCTAGGTGGTTGTCCTGCTTCTTCAATAAACAAGCTACAGGTAGTCCAAAATGCAGCAGCTAGAGTCCTTACCAGGTCAAGAAAATATGATCATATTACCCCAATATTACAGTCTCTGCACTGGCTACCTATTAAGTTCCGTATCAGTTACAAATTATAATTACTTACCTATAAGACCCTAAATGTCTTAGCTCCTGCGTACCTAACTAGCCTTCTACCACGCTACAACCCATCACACACCCTAAGGTCACAAAACGCTGGACTTTTGGTAGTTCCTAGGATAGCAAAGTCCACTAAAGGAGGTAGAGCTTTCTCACATTTGGCTCCCAAACTCTGGAATAGCCTTCCTGATAATGTTCGGGGTTCAGACACACTCTCTGTGTTTAAATCTAGCTTTGGCGAAGCATTCAAATAATGCATCTCATAATTTTGTAATCCAGTTATATCTGATCAAATGCACATTATTATTCTTTAGCTTGGGTTAAACTACTAATTTTACTTGGCTAGAATTATGTCTCTGTTTGTTTCTTAGTTTCAGCTGGGATTTACATCCCATGGTTACTAGGATTTACACAAGCTCCAGTCTGGATCCAGAACACCTGAGAAGAGATGATGCTGACCCTCAGAGGACCCCAGATGATGCTAACCCTGAATCAACATACAGAACTAACACATTTTGCTCTAAGTTTGATTGCATAATTGCTGTTAATAGTGTTAATCATCTGTTTGTTTACATCTTTAATTGATTTTTCCGAACATTTCTGCCGTATACACATAAACTGACGGTCACTACTACTCAAGCTACAACTAAATATTGTAGAAACATAATTTTCTGTAAAGTTACTTGGCAATTATTTGTATCGTAAAAAGTGCTATACAGATTTTTTTTTTAAATTAATATAAACATTGTTTCCCATGTCTTGACTGACAGCTCTTGTGTTGTCATGTGGAGAAAACTCGAGAGTAAGTGTGCTGTGAACATGATGTTACTGTAGTTCTAGACTAAATATGAACATGTATTTATTCATCTAACTGCACAAAAACAGATTCAATGTTCTTCAAAATGAATAAAAACAGTCAAACGACAACTTAGAATATTATACAAACCTGCAATAATTATATGTTAAATAACACAAATATAATTTATGTATTTAATCCCATTTTACTAACCACCAAGGTCTTTGCTACTGACATTCGATGATCCAGTTCAACTAATAAACAAAAATGACACATTTGTGTTTAATTTTTGTTATTGCTGAAAAGTGTTGAACTTTCTTCTTCTGTGTATTCTACATGTACAATATATCTACATGTCAAAGATCTATATGTTAAAGACTTAAATCCGATTGAGATGCTTTGGCATGACATTAAACTGTCCATTCATGCTCGAAAACCCTCCAATGTGGCTGAATTAAAATGATTCTGCAAAGAAGAGTGTGCCAAAACTCGTCCAAAGCGATGTGAAAGACTCATTGCCAGTTATTAGATTTAGGGGGCAATTACTTTTTCACGTAGAGCCCGGCAGGTTTGGACAGCTTTTTTCCCTTAATAAATGAAATAATTTATTTAAAAACGGCATTTTGTATTTACTCGGATTATCTTTGTGATCTGAATCATTTAGGTGTGACAAAAGTGCAAAAACTATTTTCTTTTTTTTTTTATAGGACGGGGGCAAATACTTTTTCACAGCAGTGTAATACAGTACTTGTCAAAAGTTTGGACATTACCAAAGGAGAGAAAAGAAAAAACAACAACATTTCATTAAGTGTAATAAACCTGAAATAATATACATACGGTACTTTTTGGAAACCTTAAGATTTTTAAATGTATTTAGTAGTCTCCTCTGTGCACCAAGGTTGCATTCATTAATCAGCATATTAGAATGATTTCTGAAGGTCTGGAGTAACGATGCTGAAAATTCAGCTTATATTACATTCACATAGAAAACAGCTATTTTACATTTGTAATAATGTTGCACAATTGTAGTGTTTTTACTGTATTTTTGATGCAGCCTTGATGAGCAGAATAGATGTTTCTCTCTAAAACATTCAAAAATATTACTGTATGTATATTTACACTAGTCAATGTTTGAAGTGTATCAAAACCTTTCATCAAAGTTGTCCAAAAACCTAAAACCAAAATGCGTTCTTGTCTTAGGACAACTTTGATGAACTTTTTTGATCCACTTCAAATGTCGACTACTGTATTTCAGGTTTATATTTTTAATGAACAAAATGTTTTTAGTAGTTTAAGTTAATGATAAAAACCATGAAAAGCACTAGTTTGGCCATTTCACAGGTCAGGTGTGAAAGAACACTCAGAACTTAACACTCTAATTATGTTTGCTGACTCTGTTTTTCAGAAAGTGAGACTTCAGTTTACAAAATTTAGAGGTGTGAGACTGTGGATGGTGGTTAACGTTCCTGCTGCAAAACAATCTCTCTGTGTTAGAGAGAGGCATTTAAGTCCAAACAGAGACACATGAAACTACATTCTCGTCAGAAGGGAAGATGAGGCTTTTTATCTCTGTGCTGCTGCTGGTTCTGGGTTTTTCATGCATCACATCTGAACTAGTAGACAAATTCAGTAAATGCGGTGACCTTTTCTACCATCAAACGCCTCCGGATATCCCTGGCATCCTGCAGGATTCGGCTGCACAGCACAGTAATTATAAATTAATCTGTCAACAATATGAGAGCAGTAAAAAGTATGCAACCCTCTACGACACAGCACAGAAGATCCCTCTTTTCTCAGCTTACAAATACACCGGAATACAAGAATACAAGGAAGTAACTAAGATTCCCTGGATGATCGAGTCGCAGGTGATGTTTCTTACAATGACTCAAAAATGTAGCATGGAAACACTTCATATAAAGTATTTGCTAGCTTATATATAAAGCGGAATGCATTCTTGTTGTTGACTGTTTCTTTCAATTATTTGTTCTGTAGCTTGAACCTGTAGGATCAGAGATCCGTGAGCCATTCATCCATCAGGCGATCACTGGAGACTACACCAATCCACACGCCAACGATCGACAGGTCAACCCCGGTCACTTATTTCCAGTCCGTTATGCAGCTGATAGAGACACTGCCAAGTCTACGTTCACTCTCACCAACAGCATTCCACAGAAGAGAAACTTAGAGACAGGCATTTGGATTCGCAAAGAACAAGAAATGAAAGATATTATGGATAAACACTGTCGTGACCAGAAGAACAACAATAAGATCTTGGCTTACGTGTTGACTGGAGCTCTGCCTGGCAACAATAATCTGAACAACAGAGTGAACGTTCCCTCTCACAAGTGGATGGCTGTTTGCTGCTTCAACAGTTTAGGAAACTCAATGCTCTCCAGAGCTGACTGGGCGGAGAACAAAATGGATGAAGGTGTAGAAACTCGTCCTAAGAGCCTGCAGGAGTTACAAACGTTCTTAAATGAGAGATGGGTCAAACAAGTGAAAGTGTTTTACAATGACTGCATGTAATTTTAATATACGGCCAGAGATCAGTCTTCTACAGTCAGCGCAGAATGAGAACCCAATGCTGTACATCAGCATGTCATCTGTCTGTAAGAGTAATGTTCTTCTATCATCATATCCTGAGAAAAAAAGAAAAGAAAAATTCTAGCAAATTCTTCTTTCATTAGTGTGTACCTGCTTTTTTCTTTAATAAAGCTTGCAATCGCTAATATTGGCACATGGGACACGTCTCACTGACTTTTTGCATGTTGTACTATCTAATGTCCAAAGATGAATTCTGAAATATCAGAAGTTACATTTCTGATGTATTTTATGCCATGGTAATTTTTTATGAATGTAGATTTCTTTGAGTTTTAGATGCAACAGTAAACTATTGCTATATGGCGCTCTCCAGTGTTTATAAAATAAATAACATTTCATAGGTTTTTGTGTCTGTGATGGAATAAGAACAGGATTAATATTGTTCTGGTACTGTTCTTACACATGATTAATATCGCACATTTATTTTGGAAGATATTTGTCAAATGGATGGATAGACATATGCTTTTTATTTCAGTATAAAAAGATCAGTCTATGAAATGTGAAGTTATCTTGACAGCTTTTGATGGAAAGTTGAACTACTGTACTTCAGCATTAAAAAAATCCAACAAAAACATACAAACCTGTGCATTTTTAATTTGATGTGATTTGATGAGAGCAATGACAGCTATTTGTTTTGTTTTTTGATTGCTGCATCTAAATTTACACTCTTAATTTGTGATCAGACAGGTTTTATTTGTACCTCTCAGACAGTATTCGTTGATACACAGACAGTAAATGACAGCACTCTGAATAGGGCAGTGAGTTGGAGTTCATTTTATTAGTGTTATACTGAGTAAAGCTGCTCAAAATGAATGTTTTAGAAGCATAATGCAAACAATCTACTCCTTTCAGTCTATTAAAACGACCCTGCCATTCAACTCGACTTACTTTGTTAAAGAAAATATCATTGACAGCACATTTAGGCACACCGCTGACAGATACTATACACCAATATGCACTGTTCATGTTCATAGATTCATACGTACGGGGATTCAGCAAACAAAATCAAATCAGAAACATCTGTATGGACCATTTGGTGGTTCTAAAGGGGAAGTTGCTCCTGTGTCACTCGACCAATCACAGCAGAGTTTAGCTTCTCAGTGCCAGCCAATCACAGTGGAGAAAGACCACGAACGGGCAAATCACACGAGTAAAACTGCTGCTCAATCACAGAAAACAGACACAAAACAAGAGCAACTCACAGAATCTTCAAAACCCTTCAAATCAAGAGTTCAAGTGCCATTTTATTTTTATTTTTTACTCAGATTACAGATCAGTTTCTGAACCAGGCCTCAACAATCAATCTCATCAAACCTGAGACCAAAGAACATTTGCAGGTCATATTTTGCTCCAAAATTAAAATAAATAAATGATATGTTTGCATAGACAATGAAATGAAAACACTTTCTTTCCCATGATTTTTCTACCCGATTCTCATTACTAAAATAAAAGAAACTCATTATTACATAAACATAATTTTTTTGTATTTCAGTTTACATCATAATTATTTAATTATTTGTAATAATTTAAATAACATTATTTTTATGCATAATATACATAAAAATATAATCATAAAATACATTTTTATTATTTATTATTGTTCATTTCTAAAATGATTTTTTTAATATATATAAATGTATTTAAGTTGTAATATATATTTAAGATTTTTTTTATATTACAGTATTCAATAAAAATGTTCTTAATCATTTTTTAAAAAGCATGTCACAATGCAAAACAAAACAAAATCAACTTTGGGGTGAAATATGACCCGTGCATGTTCTTGTAAAGCGTGGAGAGTGGAGTGTGTCTAACAGTGTTTACGATCTATGTGCCCAAACGCCAGATGACCTCTGACCTCGGCAGCATCTTTTGTGTCTTTGCATGTGTTGATCATCCGTTCACCTATAATGTGCTTTCACTCGTTTCCTAAAAGCAAAACGCACCTAAACCCATCCATCCAAGAAAGCGGCAGGAGTTATGAAACATTAAAAACAACAACGACGACAACAAACATCCCCAACACAAGCATTAAAAAGCCAGACTTATAAAACAAGTCCTTTAAAATAAGTTACGGAATGTTTCGGTGGTTTTGGATTGGCTTCTGAAATTCTTCTCTCGAATATACTTGAAAACTATCCCATGTACGATTATTATATAACATGCATTAAAGAAACATATTGCACAAAAACAAATGAGATTTTTTCTAACTGAAAATAGGATTCGGACAGTCGATGTCTCCTTAGAGTGTGTGCGTACGAGGACACATCCGTGTGAAAGCTACGTCTAAACACACGTCTCTTAGTCTTGTGTTTAAGGCTGAATCTATACCTCTCGCTGAAACTGTCTTCGGCATCAGACAGTCACAGTTTAGTGCTACACTTGCTATTCTAAAATAAAGTACTTAAAAAAAAAAAAAAAAGAAAGAAAAAAAAAACACAAGAACGCGACCCTCCACTGGATTGAGTTATAAAAACAGGACACACACCAACATCGACACGCACATTCGTTACAGCATATCTCCGTATGTGACGAGCTCCACGTAGCCGTCCGAGACGGTCATGCAAACACACGCTTGAATTCCACCATCTCTGTCCGCTTTGATATGTTTGACGGCTTTAGATAATCAATAAAAGGAATAGTTCAACCAAAAATGAAAATTTGCTGAAAATGCACTCATCCTCAGGCCGTCTATGAGTTTGTTTCTTCATCAGGTTTGGAGAAATGTAGCATTGCATCAGTTTCTCATCAATGGATGCTCAGCAGTGAATGGGTGCCGTCAGAATGAGAGTCCAAACAGCTGATAAAAACATCACGATAATCCACAAGTAATCCAGTCCATCAGTTAATGTCTTAAGAAGAGAAAAGCTGCATGTTTACATGTAACAAATCTATCATTAAGACGTTTTTAACTTCAAACCATTACTTCAGACTAAAACACTAATATTTCACTGGAGGAAGCGTTATTATGGATTATGGACTAATATTTCAAGTTAAAAACTCAAGGAAAAAACTAACAAAATGTTAACTGATGGACTGGAGTGCTGTGCATTATTGTGATGTTTTTAATCAGCTGTTAGGACTCTCATTCTGACGGCACCCATTCGGATCCATTGCTGAGCAAGTGATGCGATGCTACATTTCTTCAAACCTTAAGAAGAAACCATCTCATCTCGGATGACCTGAGAGTGAACAACACATCTTCAGCAAATGTTCATTTTTGCATTAACTATTCCTTAGATTAGCTTAAGTATTACAATTAAGCAAAAGACAGAGGGGTGTGGTCTGTTTCAAACTCCACCCACTTCATGCAACCGACTGGTTGGCAGGATAACTTTACGCCTATTTCAGTTTCAGTGCCACAAAACGATGATCAAACATCGCTCCCGACCCTCCTCATATGGTTCTGCTTGTAATGAGTGTTAAGGTGCATAGGTTGCTTCGGTCGGATTTCCCTCACCATACAATATTGACGATGAGGCGACCAATGCCAAATACAAAACAAACCCAAAATATACCAAACAAATCGTGTATATATATATATATATATATATCTACACAGTGTCATTCAGAACATCAGATCAGAAATGCACGTCAAACAGAAAGAGCGATGTCTCGGGGCGCTGCAGTCTTTCGTAGTGGTTCACGATGATGAGATGAATCCTCTCTCCTACGGCCGTGTCAATACAGTGCTTGAATCGAGGACGGCCACGAGGCACTAAGAGGGAGGAGCGTGTTCCAGCGTTTCCCGCCGGGATGATGTCACCGTCGGGGCGACTCTGTTGTGGCGGGTGGTCGCTGGCTCCTCCCCCTCTGCATCGGCAGGAGAAGCGTCCGTCTGTCACCTCTTGTGCAAGCTGCGCAATTTCTGTGAATATCTGAGCACGCGTGGCGAGCGCGAGTGGAGCTTCACGAACAGCTCGGGGAACCTGTTCTGAGGAAACAAGGTCTCCAGGAAGCCCTCCAGAAAGACGCAGGCCAGCCGGCGGTTCAGCGGTTGGTGCTGGAACATGTCAAAGACGCGCAGGATGCCCTTGCGTGTGGTTTCTGCCCCGATGATGTGCTTCAACTCATCTGACGGAGGAGAACATTTCATGTCAAAGTCATGTCAAATTGATTTGAATAGCACTCTTCACAATAGAATCAAAGCAGCTTCACAGAAAACCATGAGGTTAATATTTAAAATTAAGTACATTAAGAAAATCTGAAATATTTCCTTGGCCATTAGCTTTAATAAATTACATTTAAATGTTTTTATTTTATTTCAACTAAAAATACTTTTTTTATGGTTTTAGTTTTAGTAAACAAAAACCATGATACTAATCTACCATGTATAATTTTTTTTTTTTATATAAATGGTTACCTTTCTTCTACAAGGGCACATTAAATTGATCAAAAGTGACAGCAAAGACATCTGAAATATTACATAAGACAATACTTTCTACAATACTTTCTATTTATCAAAGAATCCATTAAAAATCAAAGATAATTGATAATAAAAATCAGCATATCAAAATGCATTTCTGAAGGATCATGTGTCATTGAAGACTCGAAGGATGATGGTAAAAATTCAGCTTTGATCACAAAAATAAATTACATTTTAAAATAGTCACATAGAAAACGGCTACTTTAAATTGTAATAATATTTCACAATTTTACTGCATTTTAATTAAATTTATATGCAGTTTTGGGGAGCATAGGAGATTTTTTAAAAGCATTTTAAAATGTTATTGACATTTTGACTTATTTGATAATACGTAAAGCTAACATTAAGAGTGCCATCTGAAGAATAACTACAGATTTTCCACTATAGTCTGTGCTGTGAGTGCACATAAATGTCTGTATATTCAAGATTCATGCTGTAGTGTGTGTGTATGTGTGTGTGTGTGTGTGTGTGTGTGTGTACCTGGCATGATGCCCAGGAGTGTGGTCTTAGCGGCGACTCGCGTCCTCATGCGTAAGCTTTTGTCTCTGCGGGGCGGCGTCTCGGCGAGGATCCCGTTTGGCCAGTAAGAGTCTCTGCAAGGATCACAAAAACCAAGTCAGAAGACAAACCAGAATCAGAACATGTCACAACAGACACAGTGTGCTTCAAATCATCACCTGAACCTCTTCACATAATCAGACACTTGCTCAGGCGAGGTCATGTAGTCGACATGATCCACTATTTTCCTGCAATGAATCAAAAACATGTTCAGCTCTGAACAGAGAGCAGAAATGCAAGCTCGTGTGTGTGTCGCACCTGTTAATGGTGTCTCCGTACGTGGCTTTGATGAGCTGCTGCAGGAGGTTTTTGATGTTTCTGCGCAGCCACTGATTTCTCTCCTTCAGATCAAACACCTCGTCCATCAGCAGCAACATCACCCTCAGTGGGATATTATCATCCACCTGTTCATCAACACAACGAGCTGCAGCTCTATCATCTCTTATCATCTATTATCACTCAGACGCACTGAAAAAACAGCAACTTAATTAGATAAATGATTTCAAGCTAATGATTTGATTTAATATAATTATTATTAAATTATACAATTAAAAAGGAATAAAGAAATACATTACTAGGGCAAAATACTACTGTACTGTAAAAAAAATCTTTATTTCATAATAATGGTGAAAATAATAAATAATATTATTTTAGTAAAATTATTAAATAAAAAAATAATAATAATAAATGTTTACTATGGTAACAACACTACTGCAATAAATATTAAATAAATGTCATAATTGTATTAAAGTATAAACATTTAAAATCACAAAGAATTACATATCTATGGTAAAACTATTGTGCTGTGAAATAAAAAAAAATCTGTATTTATTTAATAATAACAATTATGATAAAAATATTAAATGTAATTTTATTAAATTATAAAATGAAAAACAAAACAATTATAGTAATAACAATATTAATTAAATCTATAAAAACATTAATAAAAATCAATAAGAAATAATTACTATGGTAATAATACTATTGTACTGTAAAATATTATTTTATTAAATTCAAAAAATTCAAAACAAAAAAGAAATGCATTAGTGTTTAATAATAATATGTACTGTAAAATAAACAACAACAAACAACAATAATTTGCAGAGTATAAGAAAAATTAAGACACTAAAACTTCTGCATGTTTTTAAACATTATACCATAAAGCTTTTACTAAAATTGCTTATTCCAAGTATTAAAATAGCATTATTTATCAGCAGCTTTACACACACTAAAAGCAACAGGCCACTGTGTTCGAGTTTGATTCGATGTCGACTCACATTGTCGTCCAGCTGGGCCGAGACGCGGCAGTGTTCGGGATCGATGTCAGACTTTGCGATTAAAGGAGGCACCTGTAGATCAGACACATCTGGAGTCAACGACATGCATTCATAAAAGAACGGCATTTGAGTGTAAATATTTTTCCTACATGTCTGCGCATGCATGTGAAACGACTGACAGACGACACAGACTAAGCTTCCCAGTTACACTAACACTAACAGGTCTCTGGTCTTTTGCGCCTTTCTCGCAGTGCTCTGAGATTCTCCAGACGTGCTCTACCTTAAATATGGACTGTTTAATATCCTGGCCAAGTTTCTCGGACATACGGCCCATGTCCGCCGAGACTTTGGACACTCCCTCGGCCAGGCTGTCCGGCAGTGACTTCACGGCATTGGACACGTTCCTCATGGAGCTCCGGAGAGGATTCACAAACGTGTCCATCTGTCCGAGTCCAGAGAACAGGACAAGTTTACAAAATTATTACTCCTCTCTGGAGTACTACATGGAGGTGCGTTCACGCTCACAGCCTACTGATCTGCAGCACTCAGATCGTGTCTTTGCTGTTGCTATTTAATGTTAAACCTGCTCTACTTTTTTCGTTTTCTATTCCTCAGGGTGTCCTGAAGTGCCAGCTCTTAGTTTCATATAATATTAATGATTATGTGTTTCAGTGCATAGATTTAATGATTAAATTGCATTACTGTTAAAAATAAAAAAAAGTTTAGAGAAGTCTCCACGTTTTATTTTACAAGAATGTTTAAAAAAAAAAAAAAGTCACAATATGATTATTTTTAAAGAAATCAATACTTTTTATTTAGCAAAGATGCATTAAACCTATTAAAAGCGACAGTACAAGACATTTACAATGTTACAAAAGATTCCATTTCAAATAAAAGCTGTTCTATTGAAGTTTCTATTCATCAAAGAATACAGAAAAAATGTATCAGTTTCCACAACTGTGTTCAACATTGATAATAATCAGAAATGTTTCATGAGCAGCAAATCAGCATATTAACATGACTCAGCTTTGATCACAGAAATAAATGACCGCTATTTTCCTGTATTTCTGATCAAATAAATGCAGCCTTGGTGAGATTCTTTATTTTTTTATGCTGGAGCGTATGAAACTCCTTCTCTGATCATTTCCTGTATTTGTGGTATTTCTCACCTTGCGTGCGAAGTCTCCTTTGCCCTTGCTGTAGGCTTTGTTCTCCAGGAAGTCATAGATGTAGGGGAGCAGCATGGGACAGGCCTTCACCATCTCAGGGTTCAACAGAAGCTGTAAGACAAACTCAGCTCTCAGCACACCTGAGCCAGCAGAACCCAAAATAAACACCCGTCCCGATCTGACCCACCTGCAAATAAGCGTTCAGGTCCTTCTTCCTCTTCTCCAGAAACTCCCTGTCCATGTTGTTAAAGGTCTTTTTTCCAGGAAGCTTGAGAATCGGAGCAAGGCTCTCAAACTAAAGACGAGACACATGGGTTAGAAAACATGACATCTATCAAACCCAATTAGATCAGACAAAATATTCCCACAGAATTCAAACGCAGTGATGATTTCAACTACCAATATTGCTGAACACACATAATTAAATAATAATAATGATGATCATATTAATAATAACAATTAAAATACCTATTTTGCTTATAGAAAATGAAATTTCTCATAACTATAACTTAAAAAAAGCATTTAACACACACACACAGTATATTTATATAGAAACACACAGAATAAAAAGTCTTTTGCTTTTTAAAAAAAAATATTTTTACATTTCTAAAATGAGAGGTGGGGTAAAAATGATGACATTATTTGTAACTTAAGCAAATTTCCCCCAAAATCTCATTCAGGTATTAATAAGAATTTGTGCATCAGTGTAGTTTATTATACGGCTTTTAAGCTATGCAGATTTTAATTACAATTTCTACTGTATTAAATAATAATATAAAAAAATATGATAGTAAATGAGAATATAAAATCTACAGATTTTTTTTTGTAATTAATTTAAAGGCAGTACAACAAACTACCTATACCTATATATATATATATATATATATATATATATATAGATAGATACTTGCATTTTGATCAAAGTTGTACTGCCCTTTAGGATATGCAGATTTAATTTTATATATATATATTTTTACTATTATATAGAAATACAGTATAAAATCTGCAGAACTTAAGGCAGTACAACAAACTGATCTGACAGTTGAGGTGTTCATTAAAGGGTTAACTGGTGTCACCTGCTCTGTGATGCGCATGTGGAAGTCGTGGAAATCGCTGTAGCGCCGGTACGTCTTCCAGATGTCCTCGCTGCCGTCCGAGTTCTTGCGTATGACGGTGAGGGTGTAGAGAGCGTACGTCTTCCCGTGATCGTTACACACGCCTGCCACAGGAAGTAGGTTTAGAAAAGCATCAGCTACAGCACAGCGGGAGAGAGAGAGAGGCAGGAGCGATGGAGACGATGGCAGGGAGAAAGAGAAGAAGAACCACACAGCAGACAGAGCACAGCAGGACAGACGACAGAGGGACAGAGGGGAAAAAAAGATGAACGTAAGAAAATTAAATGATAGTGTCACAACAAGAACAAACACAAAGTGGCAGGAAGAGTTGCTCCTTCAAATAAATGAAGCTTGAAAATGAGAAGAAGTGATGTCTAGAGAAGAGAGGAAAGTTCACAGGCGCACACTGAACAGATCATTACATCACACACAGACTATTACCATTTACACGAGTCATTACTAACACTCAATTAAACAGTTCAAAGAAACTAAATGAGTAAAACAGAACTTAAGCACTTATTAGAGAGGTCATATTTCACCTCAAAATCAAAAAAGGAAAAATAGATTACATAAAGAAAATTAAGCTAATTTTAGGACAGTTGTGATGGTTTGTGACATTATCTTCATCACTCTACATAACTAAAAAAAAATTATGCCAAAATAATTTATGCCATTTAAAAATATATTTAAAAAACATTGATTTAACATTTAAGATATTTTAAATATGTATGTCACAGTATATGTGTGTGTGTTACATATACACACACACACACACACACACACACACACACACACATATATATATTATATATATAGCCTTATACAGTAATTAAAAAATAGCATAAATTAAAGTACAATAAATACTAAATTATATATAAATACTTTGCATAATGTGTAATTTAACATTCTTAATACATCACTTTTTGCAAAACAACAATGAGAAGTGGGAGGAGCCTAAAATTGGCTTCACCAACAGATGAAGTGAGTATAAGTTTTTTAATGAATCTTTGCAAACTGCCTTTCATAATAATGTGCTAATTAGCAAGTTAGCAAATGTACAGTCTCATGAGAATGGCTCATCACTCCACGGAAGAGAGGGGCGGGGTCAGCAGGGCTCATTAGCATTTAAAGGGACATGCACTGAAGCAGCACACAGTGAACCGAGCTGTTTTGGACAGGGTAAAATAGGTGTTGTCTTACACTACCATTGAGAAATTTTAACCAAAGTATGTTATGGACTTCATTAAGACCCTTAATAATCTCAAAATATCAACTTTTGGAAAATTGGCATCCAATGAACCCTTTAATTATCTCATATGAATTCTCACATAACACAATATGAATTCTTTCTTCTTTTGAAATTAAGGTGGAAAGTTTTTTTCTTTTTTTTCTATTGTTACACAATGCTGTAAGCAGATATAATGCAATAACCACATTTCTACCATGTTGAACTAAGCTATTGTCTAGTCATTATAAGCAATAAACAACAAAAAGGAGAGATTGAGGACAGCAAACACTGTGCCTGGTAAGTACACAGTGCTGAACTGTAAACCTGTACAGTATTTATCTGCTGAAATGGTTAACAGCAGGTAAAGCTCTCACCCGTATCAGAGATAAAGGCATGAAGCTGAGCAGACTCATCCACGCTCCCGCTGCTGAGATCATCTAATGACTACAAAACACAATCATTTGAAACAATCATACACACTCAAACACGCCCGATGTATGTAAATATTACACATGAACGGCTTTATTTGACATACTAAATTAATGCTTCCTGTTGGGGACCCGTTGAACGACTCTGGAGAAACAGAGAAATGTGAATGAATTTGAGGAGATGATGTGTAAACAGACTCATCTGGTAGTGTGTGTGTGTGTGTGTGTGTGTGTCACCTCCGTCCCCGTGGTCTGACCCCATGTAACTGGGCTCTTTCAGCATGTCCAGCTCGGCCAGCATCCGCACGTACAGCGGGTGCTGCTTAAACGACGGGTAAAACCTCTCGTCACGCAACATCATATCATACACCTGAGGAACACACACAGCTAATACAGTGGGCTTAAAATAATTGTATTCTAGGTGAATATATGTTAAATGTAATTTATTTCTGTGATAAAAGCTGAATTTCCAGCATCATTACTCACATGATTCTTAAAAACTCTTTCACAAATTCTGAGAAACATTTCTGATCAACGTTGAAGTGACGTTATATTTATTTTTATATTTTTACTGGCCATTAAACTATGTGAATTATTTCATAAAAAAATTAAATAAAATAAAAAACCACGGGCAGACAAACAAAATGAGGAAACACTGCTATTTAGATTTTTATATTAGTATTTATTTACTATTATTATTATTTAATGGAACCATAAAAATAAATAAATTCAATAACCATCATGATAATACTACTGAGCTGTAAAGTATTTTACAATAACTTAATAATAAAAAAAATAACAACAATAAAAATAATAAAATTATAATAATTGTTGTTGTAAATATTATTTTACATAGCAACAGTAAGATTACAACACTAATATCTATGGCTGTATTGTCTTTGCTTTATTATACTACTGAACTCCAAAGAAATTCATAATTCTCAAAATATTGAGATTTATATATTTAGCAATGCATATTACTAATCAAAAATTATGTTTTAATATATTTACAGTATGAAAGATACAAAATATTTTCATGGAACATGATCTTCATTTAATATCCTAATGATTTTTGGCATAAAATTTTGACTAACACAATGTAATTTTGAAAAATTGCTACAAATAAACTCCAGAGACTTAAAGCTGGTTTTGTGCTCCAGGGTCACATGTGCTCAAAGGAACATCTGTCATTACCTTTTTCTGGATTTCATCAAATATCTCGGGTGTGGGATCCTCTTTGTTGAGTTTCTGAGCCAGTCTGGTTACAGACGCTTCGTCCACCTCCACCCTCGGAGAGGCCTAAGAGGACATAAACCCGTCAAGCATCACTTCATGGAGCCTCGACTCATTCTTAGCGGTTGATCTCAATCCTCTCACCTTCTCGGACAGGTACTGGTCGTAGACGCCGAGCGCGGCGGCTCTCAGCAGGCCTTTGGTGGTCTGGCTGCTCTGCTTCTTCCCGTCTCTCTGGCTGCTCTGTAAGACCTCCAGCTGCTGCTGGGCTGTGACCCGATAGCCCTCCACCGTCAGCCAGAAGAACAGGATCGCCTGACCGCCCATGGGCTGCATGTAGTCTACAGACACAGAGAGATTAAAGGTATTGAGGAATGATATCTAAAGAGAGGACAGTTTGTGTGCATCTGCCTCGACTCACCCATGAAGAACTGCAGCGCGATGTTGTGCACTAATATATGCTCCAATGGAATCACACACAGCTTCCCAAAATTAGCTGCGAGTTTCAATGTGTCAACTTCCTGTTCAGAAAAGTGTTCAAAAGACATATTGGCAGGTGAAATGTTGATTGTCAGACAACTGATTAATTGCTGTTAAAACCTGAAATTATTATTATTCTTTTTTTTTTTTTAGTAGAATAAGTAAATTTTATTATGTATTTTAGAATGTTTTTGAAAAACAGCTATTTCTGTAATAAAACAACACTATTAATAACAGTTATTAATTATTAAGAAACATACAGAAATAACTGTTTGCAATATTATAATAACATATAATACTGTTATTAGTAGGGGTGTAACGATTCACTCGTTTTCTCGATGCATCGATTACAAACCCTGTCGATTCATATGCATCGATCTTGAAACATGATTTTTGAATCATGAATCACCGATCTTGGACAGTAATCGATTCAAAATGCTAAGAATCGAATGAATCGCTTCAAAATGTATACACATTAAATTACTACACGCAGGAATTAATGTAGACCTTGAAGAGTGTTCGTGAATCGTGCCTCTTATCTATCCTTCACGCGCTCCACTGTTTACCGACTGAGACTGTCACAGGATTGCGCTCGCACGGCGTTCGTCTCTGACGCAGCTGACGTGTGAGCTATAGGACTCGTGGCAAGTAATGCTAACGTGAAGTAGTTTTACCTTTCTGTAGTTTGTCAATGGCTCTGCATCTTACAGACGGAGTTACCGGAGCGTTCGACAGCTGTGTTTATTGCATGGACGGAGCAGAAATGTAAGTGTCTAAATCATACGCACAGATCCATTGAATGATAAATGTGTTTAAACAATGCGGATGAACCGAATATAAGAAGGAAACTTTTAAAATTAACCACAGCATTAACAACGACCTTGAAATAAGAGCGCGAGATTTATCTGATAATCAGATGCATGAAAGTAGCGTTTGTTTCATTAGCAAACAGACATCTGTCACGTTTTCTCTCAGAATCATTCGCTGAGTAGTTTATAAAGTTAAATAGAGATGAAGACGTTTTCACACTGAAAGAGAAGCGATCTCGCTCTCATAGACGTGCCAGGCTTTATCTGCAGCTAAACTGAATAAAAGCAGAATGAACTGATGAAACCCACAAACAATTTATGAATGATGCAGTGCTAATTGACATTTATTACAGTACAAAAACTATAAAGTATATTTTCTACCTTATTCTGTGCAGAAAATTTAAATAATTGCTAATTAAATATAGCCTAGTATATAAAACAATCATAAAATTGCCATTAGGAAAAAAATATCGATTACAAATGATTGATTATTGTCCAGCAGTGTATTTGATTTATTACAGCTAATTAAAAGTAATTAAAAAAGAAGATAATTCCTTGTGAAAAAAAATAAATAATAATAATTATAATTATTATTATTATTATTATATAGGCTACATACATAAAATGATTGTATTTGACATTTCTGTCACTTCTGAAATTATGGCTACGCCCCTGGTGTGACAAAATGTTAGCTTATACATAATACTCTTTAAGCTCTTTTTTTAAAAACTTGGCTTACATACATTTTTTACGTATGCCATGTCACATCATTAAACTATCATTTAACAATGGAAAAAAGTTTTTTTGTTATAACCTATGGTTCTCTAACCATAAATGCTACTGTAATTTGCCCCCTGACTAAGCATTTAAAGAATTTAGTAGAAGCATTTAAATAATCCCATGAATGCACTTAAAGAATGCAGAATCGAATCGTTATAATCGAATCGAATCGAATTTAATTGTGAATCAAATCGAATTGAATCGTTCTAAATTTTTCAAAAATCGTTCTTGAATCGAATCGACAACCTATGAATCGTAATCGAATCGAAGCCTACCCAAAGATTCACAGCCCTAGTTATTAGTAAATAGTAATTTCTGTATTTTGTAAAAAATATTCTTATTAATAATAGTAATTAATTATATTTATCATCGGTATACTTTTCTGTAATAATTAAGTGATAATTAATGTTATATAATATAATTAAAATTGTATTTATATTAATTATAACCATATATTTATAATTTGTCATACACTCTTATTTAGATAGCATTACAGTTTTTATTCATATTTTTAATTATTTTTGATTTTTGTAACTTTTTTATTATTTTATTCGTTTTTTATAATTAGATACTGTATAGCTTTTATTAATTTATATTTCAGTTTAAGTTATTAAAGTGCATCAAGACAAATAAAATTAAAATGAGAAATGCTTCCTCTGCAAGCAGCTAAAATATAGCTGTTGTTGTTTTTTTACAAGAAATTCAAATGTTTATAATGGTTTTAGTTTCAGTTAACTACATAACCCTGATTAAGATGAATTATTTAATATATTTCACTTACACTACTGTTAATAATAAACTGATCAGTTTTTAAAAGAAATGGAAATAGAAATGTTTTTAATGAATATTCACGTATTATAATGAAGCACATGTGAATGGAACAGGAGAGAGATGTTTACCTTCCCTGATTGCAGCCGTTGTATCCGTGTTTCACAGACCTTCTTCACAAAGAGCAAACTATTGATTTGATTCTTTATGAAGTTGATATCTGTGAAGATGAAGAGTAAACAGTGTTTGTTATTATAAAGCCTTGAACTTGCTCTCAAATTTTCCAAAACAAACCCCAGTATTCATAGTTTATTTTCCAACCGAATGAAAAAGCACTTAACACTTGAACTTGTGTGTGTGTGTGTGTGTGTGTGTGAGCATGAGTGTACCGTCTCCTCCCGTGTCCAGAGATCGCAGGTACTGAAGCTCCTCCAGGACTTTGTCTTTGACGGCCTCCAGCTCGGCTGCTTTGTCTGTCAGCTTTAAGATGTTCAAGAAGGCCTCGTAGTTACAGCTGGAGTCATGAATCTAAACACACACACAAAACTTCTTAAAGGTCATTCATGACACGCTCTTGGACTGTAAGAGCAGAGCAGGGCTCACCATCCAGATGATGAACTGGTTGATGTAATCAGGGTCACTCAGCTGGTTAATTAAGGGCAGCAGAACTCCTCTGGCCAAAACTTCCTGCAGGACATCAAAGAGTCAGTCAGTTAATCAACATCAAGTCTGTTGAGTGCGAGACACTGAGACTGCAGCTCTAATCTTGTAGACTCAACATCGAGACCTGTCAGGACCACATCAACCAAGAGCCCTGATCTCAGAACAAAACCCATGTGTCTGCTTTCCAGTGTCTTAAAGGAACAACTTCAGCTCTATCCACATCTTTTGTGATATAATATCAATTTCCACAGAAAATAATTTAAATTGCATCTTAAAGGGAAATTATTTTGCAGTAGTTTAAATTAGAATAAATGTTATCTGATATATTACAGTATTATTCATATTTGACTTTTCCATTTTTATTATATTTTTTGTATTTATTTTTATTAATATTATTTTAAGTTTTAGTAATTTTGCTGTTTGTCTTTTTTATTTTATTTAGCTTTATTGTTAATTCTACTATAAGTAATTGTAGAACTTAAACTTTTTATTAAAAAAAAAATGCCATTTAAATTTTTTATATTTCTTTTTACATTTATTTTACTTTACGTTTTAGAAATTTTAGTACTTAACCTTTTTTATTTCAATGAATTTGCAAGGCAACATTTCCCTATTTTTAAGTTTTTAGGTTTAAGTTTTTCATCTTATTTGTTTTGCAGACTGAAAATGTTTTAAGAGCAGTGCTCTTGTAGTATTGATTTATAGTTTGTATTAATATTTTGAATCGAAGTTTATTTTTATATATTTTCCATTTTCATTTCAATTCAGGTTTTTAGGTTTCAGTTTTTCATCTTATATATTATTTTAGCTTTATTTGAAATAACAAAAACTATTTTTAACAGTATCAATTTTTCTCTCATTGCAACGGAAGGCAGAGTAGAAGGTTACAGGTCTTTAAAAAAGTTTGCATAACAATAATGCATGGTTTTCTCCACGTAAACAGTGCTTTACAGTTCTCATCCCTGTTTTAGCTGACCAAAGACAAGCTGTTATTTAGATGAATGTGTGAGTGTATCACCCTGAGGAAGTATCTCATATTCTTGTTGTGGAAATCTCCAGGAGGTAGTAACAGATACAGCAGCACTTCACAGAGATCCCGCAGGTAACCTGCACCAGAAAAACAAAAAAACTAAAGTGCAGCGCTCACATACATTTATTTAAATCATTGACTTTTAGAGTTTATCAATCACACTTGGCCTTATCGTGACTCACCTATCATCTAAAATTGATAATTACGTTTTTTTTTTTTAATAACATTTAAGACTTTTTATGTCCTCAAATTTCTTCAAAAACCACAGAATCTAATTTTACGTTGTGATTTTTTTTGTGTGTATTTCTGTAACTCAACAGCTACTGTTCCCATCTACTATCAGTGTGTGGAAAACAGCAGCGTTAACATGCTTCAAAACCTCTGGAGACGAAAGAAAGTTGGTTTCGGAAAGACATGAGGGTGAGTAAATGATTTGTGATCACTGATGATCACATGACATCTTTTATATTCACAGGGCACATTTATACACACTTCTCCACCCAGCAATCTTGTTTTAAATATTTCTCAAAGCACTTCCTTGTATTCATGACTGGGTGTGTGTCTATATTTTGTGCAAATTAAGTCTTTCAGCTGATCTGGTGTATAAGATCTGCCCTAGAGAAGCATGTTTGACTTATTCATGACTATTGTTGACATAAACCCAAATCAGGCCTTGAATCACTGAGCTGGAGTCTCTCCACTGTCTATAGACACAAATCCTCCGTGTTTGTCTTACCTTCTTCATCCTTGCGTGACGTGCACACCACATCTCTGCAAATCTTCCTCTCCATTTCCACCTCCGCCTCAAAAAACGAGTCCAGCAACTCGTCCGGAGCGTCACCTGCCTCAAACACACAGACAGTGTCATGCACTAGAGTCAGTGCAATCAAGTTGCCATAAAAGACTCAAGTTTAGTCCTGATATTGAGATCTTTACATCACTTCCTAATCAGCTGTGCTGCAATAAAAAGCTCTAGGTTGCATTCTCATTCTTCATTCCTCATTCCTCAAAACATCTACCTCCTCATTCCTCTGAGGAAATAAAAGTTATATGGGTTCGAAAACACATGAGAGCGAGCAAATGATGACATTTTTACTTTTTGCTTCATTAGAGTTACACTCAGTCAACATGAACTAACAATCAGGGTTATTTTAGTATAACTGAGATACTATTATAATGTAGGTTACTTTTTTGATTTACCATTTATTTTAATATTTTAGTTTTTATTTTAATTCATTTTTAATTAAACAATTAGTTTGAATTCAAATTAGTACTTAATTGCGTGTTTGTCGTTTTTATTATTAATTTATTTATTTTTAATGTGTCTATATGGTTTTCATTAATTTTTATTGCAGTTTTAGTTTAGTTAAATTAATTCACCGACATAAACTACATGAAAGCGATAAATGTTTCTTTGGCAACCTGTTGAAATAAAATAAGTTTAATAAATATGGATACATTTTATAAATGCATGTATATTCATTAATTAATTATTGAAAAATGTGATAGTTACATGCATGAGCTAACATTACCTAATGAGACCTTAGAGTGAAGTGTTAGCAGTATTGCAGTCTTGCCACTGATAAACTGTGCACACAGACTGAGAGAAGAGAACAGAACAATCCTTACGTTGTTTTGGATCGTCTCTCTCGTTCAGCCTCTCCTGAGCTTTCCTGAAAACACGCAGATGAGTGGCAAAGTCATCCACCAGTCTGGTGGTGAAGTACGGCTGCCAGTCCACCTCTTTAGACCTAGGGAAAGGAAAGATTGAGCACTTCATGAATTACAGGATTAACGGGGGAAATGTGTCAGCACATCTGAATGCAGTGTTGGGTTTGTGGCCAGGTGTTGTCACTCACATGCTGACACAGATGTGCGTCAGACAGGTGTCTTACCTGGTGGAGAACTCGACGAGTGCGTTCTGGACCGTCTGACGGATCTCCAAGAGGAACGTTTCATCATCACTCAGAGTGTAATACCAATACTGGATATAGTCCCTCAGGGCGAACTGGATGACCTGATGAATGACATGAGAAGAGGTCCTATGAAATCCCTTTTTTTTCAAATTCCATTTTATTTTTCCGCAAATTGCGTTCTTTTTTTCTTTTCTTTTTTTAATTTCTCAGATTTTTAATTTTTTTTTGATAAATTTGTTTTAATGGTTAAATTCAAAAGCAAATCTAATTTAAATTTAGTCTATTAATAGATTTTTTATATGCATTCATAAATTAGTTTAATTTGTATAATAATATTATATTAATAATTATAAATAATATATTTTTTGTTTTTACCAAATTCTGTGTTATTCATTTAAATTTTTCTGCATTCCATTTCAATAGTAATTCAATTTAAATAATACACTTTAATACTACTACTACTATTATGGTTATTAAACTGAGATCAAGTTATGTGCAATAGTAATTTATTTGTCACAATTTCTTCAAGTTAAACTGAACTTTTATTTCCCACGAAGACCTTTGAGTTTCTGTATGTATATAATATGATGACAGTTTTCCTCAAATGAAACTGCAAAATGCTCAGAAACACTGAAAAAACAACACAGAATTTCCGAAAAATAAACCATTTCTTACTGCCTTACTATTGTGAAAATTGTTAACGTTTTAATTATTAAATTAATTAATTAAACCATTAAAAGGGAAACTATAAAAAAAATATTGGAAGCCACAGAAAAAATAAAACTGAATTTAGGAAAAATAATAATTCATGATTTCATAGGACCTCACAAGGAAATGTATTTTTCTGGTTCATGTGCTCTCTGTTCTGTTTGGCACAGACACAATGACCCATCACTGCTACTGCAAAGGACTCTGGGTAGACATTCCAGAGCAGATGTGCAGCTCAGCAGAGCTGACAGAGAACCTGAGTCTTAAACTTAGTGCAATTTCCTCAAAACCTCAGATTTACATAGGAGGAGTTACACAAGGATTTCACTCATAAAGATGTCTTATACTAAAGGACGAGATTTTAATGCAGTCACATCATGGAAAAACCGGATACTTATCAGTCTTTTCTCACGTCTACAAGTCTCTCTAGTCCATGCAAATCAGTTACTGAAATTAACCACAAAAAACAGGAACCATTTGTGAGCACATTAGCCTTGTTCCAAAAACCTAGACTGCTGCCTACAAAGACAACATTTTTAGGCAACACCCTCCAAAAGGAGGCTGTTCAAAACAGTAGGTAACTCCATGCTGTCTAGTTATAGTTCACTTGTCCAAGGCAGCAGCAAATGCATTCTTGCAGATTACCACCGCTTTTGATAATAAATGTCTATTAAATAATAAATCCAGAAAAACTAAAACAGATAACTGAGAATTTTGAAAAATATTTATAGAAAATACTTCATAGGACTCCAATATTTTTTTTAAATGGTAATAAATTATTAAATTAATTAAATATAATTAATTAAATGTAATCATTAAATTGAATTAAATGTAAATTGCATTAAGCATTTATTAATTAATTTTTTAATTCAATTAAGTTTAATGCAAGATGTAAACTATCGCCCAGCTCTAAAAGCACTATACAAATGAACATGACTTGACTTAAAATAACCAATAAAAATCAAATAAATAAAAATTGTTCAATCATAAAATAACCAATAAAAATCAAATAAATAAAAATGGTTATACATATACTTCAGTGAAAACCAAAAATTGCAGCTCTATTATTTTCTATTCAAAATAAACCATTTTATCTCATATTATTTTGTGTATGGTGCATTTTTATGCTTCTTAGATTAACAAATCATTAATTAAGAGGCCTCTTGTAAATTCAGTGGTGTGTGTGAATAATGTCATCATCACTATCAGTGTAGGCAGCTCACTATGTATTGGAATGGAGCCATTAGCATAAAACAAACATATATTTACATCATAACACCTATTTAATATTCTGTAACTTGAACATCAGTTTGAGTGACAGCAGAATGTCATTTACATATCTAAGGTAAAACAGTAAAACAACTTGTTTTCTAAACGTCAAAGAGAAGGTGTAAAACGGTTGTGCAACATCAATATGGTGGTTTTATGGTGTAAGAAACCTCTCTGACTAACAATAAATGCAAATAAAAGATAAAGTGTAGCATTAAAAAAAGTAGGGATGCACGATCATGATTTTTCATGGCCGATTCCGATACCGATATTTTTACAAGCAAACTGGCCGATTCCGATACCGATTTCCGATTTTTTTTTAATCTTTAAGCAACAAGCAAGAAAGAAGGAAAGTGTGCATAAACAAGATGTTTATTTGGTATTTAATAGGTCAAACTGGCTTTTGGCTATTGAAAAACAATAACTGAAACCATCTGAAATTAATGGCAGTAAGTGCACAGTAAGTAGCCTACATTCAATACAAACATAGCATTTAGCTTTTGTTTTTGAATTTGGTTGAAACTACATAGAACTGGCCTTAAATGAAAAGATTAACTGTAACCATGTGAAATTAAAGGCAATAACTGCATAGTTCTACAATCCAAACAACACAATCAACACACATTCAATAAGATGTTTCTTAATCAGCGTTCAGTATTTGTTTTAGTTTTTAAATTTGCTTTTAAATAAAAAAATGTCTTTACCAATGAGACTAAATAATAGTATGCTATATAAATACATTATTCCAAAATGTTAAAATTAAATAATGTTGGTGTGAATAAAACAAAGATGCAAAGTGTTACATTCATCCAATTAAAAAAAAAAAAAAAGGGTAATGATTCACATCTATATTTTTTTACTTGAGCCAATGAAAAATAAATAACTTCTTGTCTCAAGTAAATTGGTTTATTGTTTAAAGTTTAATTGGATGAATGAAACACTTTTTTCAGTGTGCTACAGCAGGTGATTTTTAAATCAAATGTAATTTTAAGGTAAAATAAAAAATAAACATCCTATTGCAGAACTGGCGTTTACTTCTGGCTTTTCAAACGTCTATGCAAGTTCTAATTTACAAAAAAAAAAGAAAAAAAAAAACATTTCAGTTTAGTCACAGTTTAGTCCGTTTCGTTTCTCATCCAACACGTGAGAAGTTGATCTGAACATCTCTTCATGATCTACTCGTGTTCAGGGCGCGGACCGGTACAGCTTCAGTGTGCGCAGAAAAGGGACTCTTATTTGTGCGCCAGTACACCTACAGCTGATCGCCGATTGCGTATTTTAAGCAAAAACCGTCCAGTTTCGATTTATGGCTGGTCAACCTGTGCATCCCTAAAAAAAAAAAGACCCCAGGAGAACATATGCATTGTAAGCAGATGTAAAACCGATTCCGTACATCTGCTTCATAAAAACCTGCGTCTGACGCATGTCATGGGCGGAAACAAACGGCATTTGTGAAGTGAAAGCTCGACAGTGTGAGAGAAGCTCATCAGTGGAGAAACCACAGGTTCCTCAGATGCATGAATGTGCACTTTCATCTGTTTCGTTGTACCTGCTGCAGTGGATCATCTATGATACTGGATCCTGTCAGACGACGATCGATCTTTATGGGCTTGGACTCTGACTTCATCTCCTCCGAAACCTGACCAAACAAACACAAAGAATTAAAATTCAGAAGTGGAACACAAGCGCAATCCAAAGTCATCATGAAATAAAAATCAGCAATTTCATTTCTTAAAGGTTTTTTTTTTAGCAAGTAGCTCGTTGTGGTATCTACGAGCCGTATTTTTAGGCATTAAACTGCCATAGTTTTAAAAGACAATATCTCTGTTTGCATTGAGCTTTCAGCATTGTAACATTACACACTAACTAAAGTAAAAAAAAAGTAAAAATTAAATCACAATCAACCAACCCTTTAATAAATATTTCTGTTATTATTGGGCATGACTTTTCAGTAAATGTTATTGTAAATGAAAAATGTTGAAAACACCTGTTCACTCATTTAATTATGAGCCTTAGTTTACATTTCAGTGACTATATATTCCATCATCTAGCAGAAGAATGATAATGAATTAGCTTAATAAAACCAATTTAAATTTAACAATAAAATATATATATTTATATATATATATAACTCAGGTTCTTTTATATATATATATATATATATATATATATATATATATATATATATATATATATATATATATATATATATATATATATATATATATATATATATATATATATATATATATCAATTTTATATATATATATATAATTGAATGACAAAATATAATTCAAATGTTTTAAGAAAAAAATGCTGTATGTCCATTTTTTTTTAAGTATTAGTATTTTTAATAAAAAACAAAAATATGGAACTAAATGATTCAATTAAAATAAAACATTGAAAAGAAAGCTGCATTTCATACTTTTTAGTATTAGTATTTTTTATTACAAATATATATTTTTAATGTTAATAAACAATTAATAATGATTAAATCATTTTAACTTATTAAAATATTTAACTTAATCATTCGATTTAATTCAAATGTTTTAAGAAAAAAAATCTATGTCATACTTCATGATTAAATGCGATTACAAATGCTTGTGTATGTTGTGGTAAATATAATAAATTAAAAAAAAAAAAAGAGTTTGCACACCTTCAGTATGGCCATCTGTGTTGATGGCAGGTAGGAGTGTTCACACCTTTCCAGGTGTTTCTCTGAGTTTATCTTTCCAAATAAAAGCAGCACTACAAAACCCCTAGAAGAAAAGAAGAGAGAGACTGTATCATCATACTGGAACATCAACAGGTCTCACAGAGCGTAAAGTGCACTGATGCTGCCACTTACCCGACAATGAAACAGAGGATGTAGAAAGCCAGATAAAAGATAGCAAAGGGTCCAAATGTGATGAGGAAGAGGACGACTCCGAGACCCCCCCATCCCCAGATGGACAGACTGGCCTGAAACACACAAACACAGATAGACAAAGAGTTAATGACATTATTTCTTATCTTTGGATGCTGTGAGTGCTCATGCTAAAGAGCGTTAACTGATCGGAATAAAAGCAGCATGAATGTAACGTTATTGAACATACAGAAGAAAACCATGACATGATTGCAGCTACTGAACAACTCAAAGTGCACATCATCAGGGTCCAAAATGTTTACAGCCGTGAAAATATATTGCCCTCTGACATGTGAATAGAGATTTACTGCTGATCACAGAACTGTGCTTCACTGAAAGAACGCATGACAATCGTGTGATTTAATTTCGATTACAGGCCATTTCATTAAGCTGCATTTTGCCCCAGATCATCATCATCGTAACAGGGACCCAGAAAAACTGAAAGCACTATGCAGGAGCTTTCAGCCGACAGGTAAAGGATTCCTAAAGAGCTGAAGGAGGAAATAAACTAGAGACGAGACTGATGAGAGAAGCGAGTGTGAATGCGTCCAATGGCAAAGTTTTCCTGTTTTTGCAAGGACAGGAAACTCAGTGTCCCAATATGTGCCCTTCCCTTCCTTCTCCTGGGCCGATCACACACACACACACACACACACACACACACACACACACACACACACACACACACACACATCTGGAGGGTCAGACATGGAGTGTGTCCTGCTCAGCTGAAGTGTGTTAAATAAACATCAGCCAAAAATATGATCAAACGTTCGTCTGAGAAATCAAGAGGGGAACATAACTAAGAAAGAAAGAAGGTCAGTACATTTAAATAAAATTGCAATATGGATTAGTGTCTGTGAATATGAAACCACAAAAAAGACTGTTTAAATATGAAGCCTGCATGTTCTGTGTGATGCAACCTGTCAAAATAAAAGTTCAGTTTAACAAAGACATTTAGGCCCTATTTTTGTAAACAAATCAATAAAATATTTTTTTTATGAATTCAATTAATTAGACATGTATTTGATGTAAACTATTAAAATGGAATCCAGAAATATTATAACGGAAAACAAAGAATTTGGTAAAAATAAAATGGAATATGAGAAAAATAAAATGCATTTTATAGGGCCTGGGGTGTGCGATATCAACAAAAAAAGATATCTCAATAATTTCTGGGATTTTATTGATATTATAGTATAGTATAGTATAGTATAGGGCTGCAACTAACGATTATTTTGATAATCGATTAATCTGTCGATTAATTTTACGATTAATCGATTAATCGGTTTATGTACTTATATTTTGGTTTTTCCCATTTTTTCCCCAAGTAAATTATTAATAAATGGTCTTTATCCTTCAGCATAGATTTTTAAGAGATTTTAACCATTTTGCACTGTCATATTCTAATCAAAAATATACCTGGAGTTGTTTTATTGTGTTAGTAATCCTTTGTCGAACTCTTCTGCAATCAGAACACTGACCCATACTCTAGCAAATTTCACAAGGAGATTTCAAATAATGTTTTCACCATGGCAGTCCTTAGAGCTCCTAAAGTAGTTTAACATCCCGAACGAAGCTTAAGGAATCTTTCAGAACATATTTTCACGAAGAATAAGGATAAAACAGAATAAAATTGCAGTGCATTGTATTTTATTATTTACTGGGAAACTGCGAAATTACTGTTTACTGTGAAATTGTAAACAATCCTTCGAATAAAGTGCCAGTGGCATGAAACCTGAATGGAAAATCCATCAGAAGGTTGTCCAGAAAAAAAAAAATTGTACAGTCACACACAAAAAACCTGCTGTGTGAAAAAGAGCAGTGAATACTTAGAAAAAAAGTGCATTTCAAATATCTTTAAACATTTACCTCTCTCATTCAGTCATAATTAGGCTGCACGGCTGAATTTTGAACTGGTAAACGACAAACTGATCACAGAACATGTTTGTAAAGCTTTAAATGTTAACTGTTAAAAAGCAATGTTATCAGCTTTTACGACTAAACATTTGCAAACAACATTGTACTGGAGAATCTGCACAAATGAAAGTCTTAGGGGCCGTTCACATATCGTGCCTAAAAACGCGTGGAAAACGCTAGGCGCGCCGCTTTCTCCTTCTTTCCAAAGCGCTCGGGCAGAAGCGCCCCTGAGGCGTCTGCCTTTGCTAAGCAACCATGACGTGCTCTCTCCAAGAAGACGCGGAAATTTCAGCAAAGGATAAATGGATTTGCAGCTCAAAAAAATCGCTTGCAGTAGCTCTGCTACTAAATTTATTTCAAAATGGAAATCCATATACAACTATGATCAGCTGTTCCTTTCATCTTGACTGAGCTTTTAACGTTGTTACGGGAAAGGATGAAGCTGATTGGTTAGTTCTTGTCACATGACCCGCGATGCGCTTGCAGCATTCTGAAAAGTTGAGATGTTTTTAACTCGATGCGGTGCGGTGTTGGAAATAACGAACTTGAGCGCGCAAAAGACGCGATATGTGAACGTCCCCTTAAACAGTTCAGTAGTGCAGAGTTTACAGGTTACTCTTCTTTTTTGAAGGCTCAAAGTAAAGTACTCCCAGTCTCCCACATCCCGCTAAATGCTGCAGAGACGCTGTTCGGGAAGCACGTGACATAAAACGAGGCCAGCTATTGGCTATTCGCTACTTCTCCTGCTGTACTGGCTGAGTAAAACCTCCGGTGGCTCATTACTGCCACACTTTGGTCACCGCAGATTTGAAATATGCACGAAATGAGCCGCTTACGGCAAATAAAAGTTATTTAGCAACGAATCGATGACTAAATTAGTTGACAACTATTTTAATAATCGATTTTTATCGATTAAATCGATTCGTTGTTTCAGCTCTAGTATAGTATATATTTATTTAATGCCATTTAATTAAATATTCTAAAACGTTGCAGAGTGTGTTATTTTGCTGATATCTTAAAGACTACCGTAAAAAACTGACTCAAAGTTTTTGATATTTTTCATATTCTGTTAGGTCAGTTCACATCAATGATAAAAATGAATCTTTTACAATAAGTTTAAATTGCACTTTTAACTTTATAAAGCCATTTTTTCTTAAAGTGTCCATCTTTTGAGTCAAATTCTTACATTCAATCAGTCAACCAGAATATCAAGACATTTAGGCCGTTACTAAACAAATGAAATCAGCATCAACAAAGTCTTTGCAGAAGCTGCATCTGAAGAGGCATTTAGATGTGTTTACAAGCTCAGAGGAACATGGGATGCTTCAACCTGCAGTTACAAATGCATGAATATTGTTTTGATAGTTTAAACATAAAACACGGATTACTGACTTTTTAAATTATGAATGAAAAAATGAAAAATAAAAAAAATGAAAAGATACTTTAAATGTGAAATTAAAACCACCAGTAGGTGGCAGCAATTTACTGTTAATAAGAGAGTCATTGCGATTAAAACCGAATCATGAAACGATTAAATCAGGAATGTAACACCGTCATGTTGCTCAGAGACCTAAAACAGTGCTGTTGGTTGTGTTTACAATTATTTTTGTTAACGAAATGAAAAAAAAAAATGGCACTCTTCGTGTGATACTGATTGACTTTAAGAAATTATATAAATATACATTTTCTGCCCCCATATCTTGAATTTTGTGTTCATTCAGAATGTATTTTAATAGACTGAATCTTGCAGTGAAAATGTGCATCATATATGCGTGTTCTGTTTGGTTTTTGCGATACTCGACAATCTCCATTTGCATATCGTTAAAACAACAATTACGATATTATTGCAGATGATATATACACACGGCCAGAATAAGCCGCAATGTTAAAGGTCTGGCAACATGAGACCTTTAGAGCACATGAAAGCACTGATTTAACCTCAGGACCACAAACCCTAGTCCTGACCTGCTGACCTCATGTTGAGTCCTCTGCCCACAGCGGGCCATTCATGACTCGGGCTGCTGACATCCTGTGGATTTGGTCAAACAGCATCGTAAACACACGGCTGTAACTTTCTAGAGACTGATATATGCCACACAATGTATGTTTGTTTTATTAGAGGGCTGAACAAACAGGCTTTCACACGAGTGGAGCGTCACAGGACTGCAAAGCAGCAGTCAGCAAACTACTCTAGAAGAAACCTCAGCCAACAACACAACACTATCAGAGCAAAACAAATGACATTTTTTAGATTTTCTGGAAGAACCGCAAATATTCAATCAGTTTTAACATCATGTAAAATGATTTGCCACACCTTCCAATGGCAGGTGAACTGAGAACTTTTCCAGCCATTAAACCGTGTTTTCATTTAGTCATAACAAAAGTATATTTGTGCACTAGTTAATAAATTATATTAGAAGTATGCATCGTGTTTATTATATAAAGACTCTTGCTCAAATGCACATACAATTTAACTGACTGAAAAATGTCCTTGTCTGTGGGAAGGTTTCCGTGTGCTCTGAAAAACATGTTTCGGCTCTTATCAACACCAAACTAACCTCTAAAGAAGATAAAAGCAGATTACAGCCCACAGCGGGACTAGAAAACTAAAGCTGCTCTCTTTGTCGTCAAACACACAATAATCCAACAGCTGTTTTACCTTTACCATGTTTTCACATCAGAACACATTATATAAGGTGACAATCTCCATCCAGTAAGAAGACAGATGAGCTGTGCGCTTTCGAGGACAGACACGCAGGGGACATTAATTCAATCTAATGCATAAATCAATGAATCATCCATTCTTCAATGAAAAGAGGTCTCTTAAAAGCGATGATCTCTTTCTGTCCTGCTGCGTTCTCCTCACAGGACGGGTCAGCAAAAACTTAAGCCAGGTTAAGATTATTATCTACCGACTGCTGCAAACAAGCTCCTCCTTCTTAAACTGCACAATTCATTAACATAACGCTGCGTAGCAGTGCCAAGTACTGCTGTCTGCCTGAATATCTTCAGCTGGGATGAGGTCTTTATACACAGCCTGACCTGATAAAGTTAGACGGTGAATCAGCACTGAGAAGAGCTCATTAAATGATCATTGTAAGTGCCAAAAAGTTCCCCAAGGTTTCAAGTGTGATCCTGCACAAAACTCATCAGGCTTGTCCATTAATTCAGGCTGGTCACTGAGGTCTATTTTAAGAGCTGTGTAAATACCCAAGGCTTGAGTGCTGCTGGCCTGAGATCAAACGCTGTGTACATAGTCCAGATATAAGTTTTCACTTACAGAGAAAAGAGTACAAGCTCTCGATAAACCACATTATAGCTGCATTATAATTACTGACACTTTTTCTTAAAGTCAAATAAAATGATGCTCTTAAAAATGTAACACTTTTTAGTCTTTAAGAAAACAAGTTTTATTTGCTCATGGAGTATTATTACTCTAACTATACTCTGACCTGGGTTGGGAATCGTTAGAAATTTTCCGGTTCCACCTAACGGTTCCGGTTCTGATTCCGGTTCCATTAAAATCATTAAAGAAATTATTAAGAAATAGTGGTAAGGAAAAATGCACAATACTCAACTACTCAATCCTCAATACTGTTTATTACTTACTGTCAACTTAATTTAAAGGTTGGCAATGTCAAAATGCAACATATATTACAATGTACAGATCTTCAGAAGTAGGGTGAGGTATTTTTAGAAATTTTCCAGTTCGGTTTCTGGTTCCATTTAAATGAACTATTATTATGTTTTTTTTTACTATTTTACCTTCACTGAATGTAGCGTTGCTGGAAGGTAGTAAGTAATGTTGAGTAATGCTAGTCCATCAATCAGCATGTGTTTCAAAGTTGATGTTTTTTACACTATCAATAACGTTTTGCTTTTCAAGCAGGAATAAGCTGGTTGGCCAAATAGTCCTTTGAGGGCTGAGACATCTGGTAATTTCCCTTAATGATGAAATATAAACGGTTAAACTTATAAACATGTATACACACTCTCTATAAAGTTCCTATTTTAGAAATAATAATGCAGTCAGGAGATGGTGTGATGCAATGAGTGGTTTCCACATTTTTAAACATTTAAAATGCATTAAAATAAATATTTTCTATCACTTTGTTTATAACTCTTGAAATGACCTGTACACTAAATAATCTAACCCTCATACTTGCATAACAATAGCAGTCTATTTATTTAGTGGTCCAAGTTGAAGCCAGTATGTATATTAATGACAATATGGGACAAATATAATGTAATTTAGAGGCGGCAGGTGCAGCGCTCTGTCGTTAGATGTACAGTCAGACAAAACGATGTGCACAGTTATCAAAGGCGCAAGTGCACATACAGTCGTGGGAAACAATGTGTTCGGCAATTAAAGATGCGTGGAATGCGCAAATTCTGTGGAATGTGCGTCATTGGAATCAATGTGCCCAGTAATTAAAGAGGCAGGGAGGCGTGTCTATTATTCAGTTTGTGACATCCTTTATGGAAAACGCCGAATACTCAGAACACCGGCGCAAGGCTGCTCACAGCGCTTGGTCACGTGTTGCACCAGAACCGTTTTCGGAACCGAAACTTAGAAATTGCTCACGGTTCCGGTTCTTTTCAAAGAACAAAACCGGTTCTGAATAAGAACTCGGTTCTCGGTTCCCATCCCTAACTCTGACTAACTATATATTTCTAATTTTGGCACCATTTCTCATTTTCACAGTTTAAAGGGTTAGTTCACCAATAACTGAAAATTCTGTCATTAATTACTCAAGCTTGTGTCGTTCCAAACCCTTAAGACCTCCGTTCATCTTTGGAACACAGTTTAAGATATTTTTGATGAAATCCGAGAGCTTTCTGACCCTCCATAGACAGCAAGGTCCTACCACGATCAATACAAATACTGAAACTTCACCTAAAATTAACACAAGCAACAACATTTCTACAACTTTAAAACTTAAATTAAAACCGAAAATATAAAAATAAAATGAATTATAATAAAAATATAGTCATAGAAACAATAATATTATAATATTACTTCTATTAAAATAACACTGGTGCTCTTCCACCTTGTTCTACAAAAGTTAATTTATTATTAAATATGATGAAATAAATAAAAATATTGGTGAAAATTTTAAACATCCATCCATCTTGAATACTGTAAATATATACATATTTTTTAAACCCTTCATTTATTTCACAGGTTACATGGTGTAAGTAACTGTGAAATAACAGCCTGTGTTTATTACATAATAATACCAGCTAACTAACACTGCATAACCAAGAGCTGCCCAAAGCTTTGATAATGAGCGGATGATGAGATTTAGAGCATATATCTGGCAAGACTGATGCGTATAAACAGTGCACATGCAGAGAGCACATCGAGCACGCAGGAACAAATTCAGAGCACAGGTGAACTGAGCTACTGATGTGGTAATACGAGCCTGACTCTTAGTTGGGTGCTGCCCATTTACAGTTTTGCATTCCTCTGTTGACACACAACCCAGCGGTGTAACGTGCAAGCGTGCATACTTCTTAATATTTACTCGTGACAACAGAAACAAACGTTAAGACGCTGTGCGTGACATTGCTATAGATCTATTTGTTCTTATTTAATGCAAAAATATAACATCACATAGATCACAGCAGGCTGGCCTGAAATGCTTTGGTTCAGTGGTAATGCATTAACTCCAAGGTCCAGGCCTAAAATGCAAAGACAGAGCGGCTGTGACCTGATACGCCAGGACCCGTGTGGATGCAATGAGTCGTGTGACTAAAGAGGATTCACCTCTTTAGGTAATGAAATAAAGACACAGATTTCAATGCACTGAAACTTTTGACAAATGCATGACTTTCATTGATGAAATATGGCATGCAACCAACTAGCAGGCTTGTCTCTTCATAACACAACAAGTGGTTAACTTGTAATTATTTTATCTTCAGATTATTAACCTGAAAAAACCCCAACACAGAACAAGTGTAACAGACTCTAATCAGGCTCTAATCTGTCATCATAACTGGTAAAAAAAAAAAAAAATTTAATGAATGCACTTTGAGTCGCTTTGGATAAAAGCGTCTGCTAAATGCATAAATGCAAATGTGAATATAAATAACTATACTACAGCATTTGCATGGTCTTAAAGAAGTAGTTCTCTAAAAATGAACATTTTGTGGAAATTTCCACACCCTCAGGCCATCCAAGATGTAGATGAGTTTATTTCTTTAGATTTGGAGAAATGCTTAAATCACTGTCTCACCAACGGATCCTCTGCAGTGAATGGGTGCCACCAGTTCAAAACTGCTCTAAACAAATATGTTTTTGGATTTTGATGTGAGAGGCAACAGGGACTGGACTCTATCATTGGAGGAAGCGTTAATATGGAGTCTTATTTTAGCCAAAAGTGATGGTTTGAAATTAAAAACATCTTGCTTATGGATTTGTATCTTACAAACATGCAGCTTTTGGCTTCTCAAGATGTTAACTGATGGACTGGAGTGTGTATTACTTGTGGATTATTGAAATGTTTTTATCAGCTGTTTGCACTCTCATTCTGATGGCACCCATTCACTGCAGATCAACCGTTGGTGAGCAAGTGATGCAATGCTACATTTCTCCAAATCTGAGGAAGAAACAAACGCATCAACATCTCAGATGGCCTGAAGGCGACTACATTTTCAGAAAATTTTAATTTTTTTGGTGAACTATTCCTTTAAATGTCACTTACAGCCAAAACAGGAGTTTACTTTAAAACTATAATTAGAGGCTGAAATTAGGTGTCATGCAACCAGACCGTTAGCTTGCCATCATAACCAACAAGGTTTGCAACACTGCGCAAAGCCCAAGCAACTTTAAAATGAGATGTTCAGAAACTGAAATAAAATTCATAAACAAGACTAGTCTCATAAAGCCAGGCTTATCTTGACTATTTTTAATCTTACTGGAATGGAAAACACTCTGGCTTTCTAAATAATCTAATATAAACATATATTAAACGGTTAAAATAACATAAGAAGTGCAACACAAACAAATCCAGGCTTCTCATCATCATACAAACAATCTCATGATATGAACTACAAGATATACAGCTAAAACAGGCGTTTTTACTTATGCAAACATGTACGTTTTTAATATAAACATATGATCAGATACTGAAACAAAGTGGTGACAGACAAACAAAACAAGTGTGTGTTATCAGATGTGTCATTATAAACAAATTCGTTTCCTGGATAACAACACTTTAATTGTCCCATACACACAAAACTGACATTTAATTCAACATACGTTCAATGTTAGTGAAAATACACGATCAAAGGCTTGAATGACACAAACACACAGAAGTTATATATGACAGTAACAAGAGTTTCACACACATGCCACGACGCATCTGTCATTTCCCACCAGCACTCAACATTAACAAGCTGAACCACGCAGAAAACACACAAAATCCTCTAATCTCCACCCATGGCAGCTATACACACAGCTGTCACACACACAATACTCGTGTAAACACACATATATAATATAAATACACACAGACCGCTGGTGTTAGCTGAGCTAACGTTAGCTGCAGACTTACTGTCAGCGCTCAGAAACATCTAATCTCTTCGCATTAATACGTGTAATCCCGCACACAAGTCGTGTGTGCGTTAAATTGTATAACCGTGTGTATACTTCAACGTGTGTGTGTTTTTTTACTTGTTCAGGTAACCCACGGCTAAGCTAACAGCAGCTGGAAATACAGCGAAAACAGCACACTGGCCAAGCAGCGAATGAAAACCGCGACTTACCTCTGCAAACATTATTTAAAATGCAAAACCGGATGTTTTTCAGTTTATCCCCGCCACATTTTTAACGTTTTCCTTTCTTCTCAAGTTCATAAACTGAAGCGCTTCAGGACTGAGCGCGACCTGCCTGCAGCCGCCATGAGCGCGAGCTCAACAAGCCGTAGAGACTCGACGTAAAAACTAGAGCGCACACTCCGGCGACCGGCTGAGGGAAGATCACGTGATGGGAAACCCAGGCTCCGATTGGTTCGCGGGATTATATCTAGCGGTTTGCATTTTATTGACAAAAGTAAACATTGTGAAATTAGCCTAAATAAACTTCATCATCAAATAATGTTAGAATGTATGAGTACACATTTTTTAAATACAGTACTTCGTAATATAGACTTACATTTATAATATTAGCCGCCTACGTTGCACTACGCTAAGTGGGTATACTAGTCAAAAAGTTTACTTGAAGCGTAACCCGTAATTGGTCAGCGCGTGACGACACACCTTTATCTTTAGCGATCTTTGGTAAATTTAAAACAGACTCTGTTTAGAATCGACGGTCTATATATAGTATCGTGCTTCGGCTTGTGGAAAAATATTTCACAATCAAATTAGTTCACAAACCGTGCGTCATCTGAACGCATTATGCTGACCCAGCACTGATCCAGCAGTGTTGACCAACTCTCAGTACACTGCTCTCAACATGTGACACAATGAAACACTGAACATGCTCTGGCGCACAGCTGGAATAAATGCATGTCTTTTAATTCTCTTTCATTTTTTTCTCATGAGGTCAAACGTATTCCACAACGTGTCGCACAGTGTAATCACTGCAATAATATGTTGCATGGTACAAAAGTTTTTAATGCATCATGAAAATGCATTTGGCTACCTGTTTCCAGCTCCGCAAAGCCTCGGTCGGGTCACACAGCATATTTCCAGGCCATTTCAAAATCAAAGTGAGCTTATTCATCATAAGACTTGATTTTAGCAGTCCAAGGCAGAAATAAGTAGCATGTACTGTATTTTCTTCATGACAGTCCCACAACAGGATAAAGACCGGTTGACTCCAGGCCAATTCACTCCTCATGACGTCACACTGAAGTATCCCAAACAAACTTTGGACCTTATATAGGTTTATGACCATAAGAGAGAACAGAAAAACAGATCAGGAAGATTAAAGTAGCTACCATAACTGCAGGGTACTGCACGGTATATTGATTTGATGAAAGTGATACTGATAAAAGAGTATGTGAACTATACAAAATATTTATTTGATATTTTTATTTATTTCCTTGACTTATGGATGTTTTTGCATTTGAATGAACATGACAAGGATAGCCTAATGTTCCTTTATAGTTAAAAAATACAGTATAAAATATAGTATAAAAAAGCATTTATTTCCCCGACAGCACAATTTAAATTTATTAATTAAATTAAATTTATGCATTTAGCAGACACTTTTATCCAAAGCGACTTACAGTGCATTCAGGCTATCAATTTTTACATATCATATATATATATATATATATATATATATATATATATATATATATATATATATATACATATATATATATGATAACATTTATGTTTATATTTATGTCATAATTTCTTTAACATTCCAATTCAGTATTTGATATAGTCATGCAATGTGAATTTTTTTTTTAATTCAAAATTGCATATTTAAAAAAAATATATATCTATATTTTCCCCCAACAATTTACAATAAGGCCAAATACAATGTGCTATATATTTTATATTTAGTATCTGTATCAGAATGCTTTTACAGTATTATGATGATGTATAAGATCATGTAGTCACTGCGTTATGTTCTTTACCCTGTCAGCATGTCTTGAGTGATATAAAGCAGTATAGTGATGTGAGGAACAGTCAGTGTGGGTTTTTCTGCTGCATCTTTTCTGTCGAGCTATTTTTAGATCTCACGTCTGGTTGCTGCGCTCGGGAGCGCGCGCTCGCTGAACATCCACTGTGCGTTTTTATGAATGAGTGTGTGTGTGATCGTCGTCCTTTCTATCGCAGCATCCCACAAGCGAGCACTAACAGAGAGACACTCCTTCAGGTGAGTGCATGTCTCATTTTAGCATCCTAAGATAGATAGGTCCTATAGATAGATAGATAGATAGATAGATAGATAGATAGATAGATAGATAGATAGATAGATAGATAGATAGATAGATAGATAGATAGATAGATAGATAGATAGATAGATAGATAGATAGATAGATAGATAGATAGATAGATAGATAGATAGATAGATAGATAGATAGAGAGCAAGTCAGTGAGTGCACTGTTCAATAATTATTAAATATATAATTATTGCACAGGCTTGAATCAGATAATTGCTTTTGTGTAAAATAAGGGTAATGTATTGTGTGTGACATTGTGCAATGTGCTATGCATGCAATTATGGTATTAATTAGAAAAGTTCTTGATTTTTTTAATCTGTCTTTTAAATTTAGCAGATATAATGGCTTGTTATTCAGGTTAGTCAGTAATAATAGTAAAATGTAACACTAATTATAATGCAAATCTAAATACATTTGAATTTTTTTGTGGTTTTCTTCTTTTTAAAAAAAGGGGCTTGGAGCTCTTGGTAACAGGTAGAGAACATATGCATCATTTGCTCATAGGATGGGGGACACATCACTGAGCTATAAATAGACCTGACAGCAGCCACACACACACACACACACACACACACACACACACAGAGGATGTTTCTCCAGTACATCTCAGTTGATTTTACTGCATTGCTGTGCACATAACATTCATATGATGCCTGTATTTCTGAACTGCATGGCAACAGGGATCAACAGATCTGCTATAAATAAGGGTGTGAATTTGCTTCTGTCTGGCGCTATTATAGAACTGCCATTAAACAAACTATTATAGATATTTTTTTTTTTGTAAAATATAAAGGGCAAAACAATATTAAAATATCAGCAAGAATTGCATTTTTTTTTCTGAAATGTCAGCTGGTACAAGTATGAAAATACTGCATTATCTAATTAAAGATGCACAAACTTGCATACATTTCCAAAACAGAAATCTGGTGAATGATAAATGAACAAATCCCTATGTAAAAAACTCTAGACATGTGGTGTATGTAACTGTATGAAATGGATATTTAAACATTAAATAGCATTAGTAAATAACATTAAATAAATAACATTAAATCATTAAATCTTTAAATAGATAGTGTAATAAAATGAACATTTAAATGAATATTTTGGAAGTCTTTCCACTAGCCTAAGACAACATATTATAAAAAGTCAAACAGTCCAAAATATGTTTTTGCCTGTAGTGTCTTGTCTTAAAGAAGTTCATCCAAAAATGTAAATTTGCTGAAGCCGAATCTCAGACAGTCTAGATGAGTTTGTTTCTTTATCAGATTTGGAGAAATGTAGCATTGCATCACTTGCTCAGCAATGGATCCTGAATGGGTGCCGTCAGAATGAGAGTCCAAACATCTGATAAAAACATCACAATAATCCACACTTTAATAATAATAATCCCACTCTAGTCCAGCAGGTAATGACTTGTGAAGACATTAAGACATTGAAAAAGTTGTCTGTATCAAGAGAAATATCTGCACAGATCAAGCACTGTTTACAAGCCAAAACAGTCCAAAATATCTCTAAACAAATATGTGGGTGGATTTTGAAGTGAGAGACAACAGGAGATGGAGTTTTTCACTGGAGGAGGTGTACAATATGTTAACTGATGGACTGGAGTCATTGCATTGCTTGTGGATTATTGGGATGTTTTTATCAGCTGTTTGGACTCTGTAGTTTAATTTACATCTCTAAGTGATTATAACAGTCAGTGTGTTTTGTGTTTATTTTGCTGTTAAAGGACATGATGCTGTACACACTTCATCACTGGCTGGCTTCCTGATGAGCTCACCGCTGGATGCAGGTACATCTCTTTACTGACCTTTTGACCTCTCACACACAAACCTGGGCCCGGTTCCCGGATAACGCTCACTCTTAGCGCGCTAAGAAGACTCGAAATATATATCTTACCAAAGTTGTTTATGCTCATAAGTGTGTTCCCCCGAAGTGTCCCTTAGGAGTATGGAAGGTGAATCATTTGAGTCAGTTCGGGAGTTCGGAACTCATTTGAGAACTTTTTGTTTTAATGATGTGCCTTTTAACAGTATCAAGTATATTCAAAAACTAAACAAATCGTGCCTAAAAAGTGCACGCATGTAAACAGTGCTTTAAGTGGCCCAAAAGAGGTGCCTGTACTCTATTATAGCATATATATATATATATATATATATTTTTTTTTTTTTTTTTTTTTGATGACTCCCTTCATCCCCTGAGGTAACTACACCTATAATGAAGAGGTTTTATATACAGCAGACGACCTTATAAAAAATAATAAATCCTCAGTCAGTTCGGGTGTTCGTAGCGGATTCGCGAATCATTTGAGTCAGTTCGGGAGTTCAAAGTGGGTTCGCGAATCATTTGAGTCAGTTCGGGAGTTCGGAGCGGGATCGCGAATAATTTGAGTCAGTTTGGGGATCGCGAATCATTTGAGTCAGTTTGGGAGTTCGAAACGGGATCGCGAATCAATTGAGTCAGTTTGGGGATCGCGAATCATTTGAATCAGTTCGGGAGTTCAAAGCGGGTTCGCGAATCATTTGAGTCATTTCGGGAGTTCGGAGCGGGATCGCGAATCATTTGAGTCAGTTTGTGGATCACGAATCATTTGAGTCAGTTTGGGAGTTCGGAGCGGGATCGCGAATCATTTGAGTCAGTTTGGCGATCGCGAATCATTTGAATCAGTTCGGGAGTTCAAAGCGGGTTCGCGAATCATTTGAGTCAGTTTCGGGATCGCGAAACATTTGAGTCAGTTCGGGCGTTCGGAGCAGGATCTCAAATCATTTGAATCAGTTTGGGAGTACGTAGCGGGTTCGCGAATCATTTGAGTCAGTTCGGGAGTTCGGAGCGGGATCGCGAATCATTTTAATCAGCTCTGGAGTTCGTAGCGGGTTCGCGATTCATTTGAGTCAGTTCGGAAGTTCGTAGCGGGCACACACACACACACACACACACACACACTCACACACACACACACACACACACACACACACACACACACACACACACACACACACACACACACACACACACACACACACTCTCTCTCTTTCTTGCTCTCTCTCACACACAAACACACGCACAAACAGTTTGACTTCCCAAATACACACACACACATAAACAAGTAAACTTATAAAACACATTAATAACAGTTTAAAAGTTTGTGGTTGGTTTATCTTTTCATCAAATATACAGTAAAATCAGTAATATTGTGAAATATTATTACAATTTAATTTAACTTTTTCTGTGTGAATATATTGTAAAATGTAGTTTATTTCTGAGATCAAAGCTGTATTTTCAGCATCATTCCTCCAGTCTTCAGTGTCACATGAACTTCAGAAATCAGTGTAATATGATGATTTGCTGCTCAAGAAACACTTTTGGTTATTATCAATGTTGAAAACAGGTGTGCTGAACAATATTTTTGTGCAAACTGTGATACATTTTGTTTTTTCAAGATTCACAGACGAATGGAAAGTTAAAAAGAACAGCATTACATTGCACTAGAAACTTTTGTAGCATAATAAATGTCTTTACTGTCACTTTTGAACAATTTAATGTATTCTTGATGAACAAAAGTATTAATTTCCCTTCTGAACAGTAGCTCAAGCACACACATCTGGTTTGCATCATATCTCCACCTGCACTTTATAAAAGCCACATGCACTTGTGTATTTTAGCCTCAAGAAGGCGCTGTGTTCATGAGCATGTGTGTATTTTTGTGTTATGTGTGTCTTGTCTGATTCCTTGTATGCGTGTCATGAGGTTAGTCTGAAGTCCAGTTAGTCTGAATTGGTTAGACTGCCAAAATGTAATAATCAAAAAGGCAAAATAGGACTTTTTGTTAGTTTCGAGATAATTGTTACCACTCCTTGGATTAAACAATAGAATGACAACAATGTAGCTGCTGTTTGAAATGTTTATCATTACATAATGCATAGCTCCACATATTGTATCTACACAAATAGAGTAGATAATGCCAGAGTAGCACATTAAACAATGAAAATGATTAGTGCATACTGTGCATAACAGTTTTCAGTACACTTGTATTCTGTTCCACACACACTCTGCTCTTTATAGATAGAACAGGCTGTTTTGCAGGCGTGGTTATTTTTATCTGTCCCCTTTTACCTTGGGAGTGTCTGTTTCTCTGTCACCAACCTGTGCAGATGACCTATTTTATAACACTGCCATTGTTTTGTCTGGAGAGCAAGATCAGGAAAGCTATAGGTCTGTGTGTGTGTATGTGTTCAAGAGTTAAGCACTCAGTATAAGTAACAATGATGTATTATCAAGAGCATGCACTTATTAACCAGAAAGTCACTAAATGCATTTATTTTCACAAGAAAGCAGTGTTTGCGTGTACAAAATTAACAGGTGCAATGTTAAAGTGTTGCATGTTTTGACATGCGGTTGCTAGGGTGTGCTGGTTGGTTGCTAAGGTGCTGGGGGATGCATGTTTTAGCAAACTGCACTGAAACTGCTTGGGAAAACAGCTGCAATGACATTTGTGGCCACAGATGAACTTCATCTCTGTCACACATTAGGAATGTTTCGCTCCTGGGAATTGTGCTTTTTCTGGATTACAAAAAGCTTTCCTCTGTTTCCTAATTCATTAAGCAGGCCTGAGGGTATTCCACGTCATTAACCGGTGGTTTACGTCCTATTTTTCTTCTGAACTGGCTGACTGTCAGGTGTTTTCCCCACAGGGCGGCTTAACCATGTTTTCATGATGTTGTTTAAAGAATCCATGAAATCAGATTTAGAGTTTTGTGAAGAAAGAGAAACTGAAAAAGAGATTCAAAGGGTCATCAGGAGAGAAATATATATATGTATATATATATAAATATTATTTGCGTTTAATCTTTTGACAGCACTAGTCCTTTCATAATGTATATTCCACCACATTTTTATTCTTTAAGGGGAAATACATCAATTACATCAGGTTTGAATCTGAGTGTCCTGTTGCAGATGGAAAATCAAAGAGTTGTTTGTTTGTTTACTGAGGAAGCTTCGGGAAACAGGAAGTGCTCTGCTTAACGTCAACAGCTTGTGTCCAAATCTGCCTTTGAAACAGGTCTGTGCTGCTAATGCATTTACTGAGATTAAACCGCTGAGAGAAACAGGTGAAGATGAGTCGAGACAGAGCATCAGAAAGCAGATCAAACAGAAGAAAAACACACAGTGACAGAAAGACTGACCACAACAACACAGAGAAACTCTGAGATTCAAAGGGTCAGAGGAGGAAACCTGACAAGAACACGTCCAGATTGTGCTTTACCCAAAGATCAAAGGAAAGAAATTAAGATATTTGAGAAAAAAAAATCAAAATTCATATAAAATAAGACCACATTCATATAAAAAAGGCATTCATGTAATTTTACTGCTCGCATTGAAATATAATAAAATTGTACTTTGAATGGAAGTATTTTATTTGCAGCAATATTCATCAACTCTGTGAAAAAATATGATATATTGCTTCAATAATAAAGCATTGAATTTAATATAAATATATGAAAGTATTACAGTACAAAAAGTAAAATTACAATATAAATATGAATGTAATTTAACTTTTTGTACTGTAATACAATTTTACGATAATGACAATAATTCCAACATTTTTTTTTGAAGTAAATAAAATGCCATATTAGCATTTAAGTTGCATTCATATTTGTATTTTAAATCAATTTATTTTAATGTAATATAAGTAATTGTACAATAATGTTAAAAAATATTTTTTTGAAAATATTCCCAACATTAAAATTGCATAAACATATATATATATATATATATATATATATTTTTTTTTTTTTTTTTTTTAATTAAGTTTAAAATAAACTACAATAATAAGCATGAGAATTTGCTGCAATGTAAAAAAAAATCTTTGAATATTTAACTGAATTCATGTAATTTTTGACAAAGTAAATTATTAAATTATTAATTGTTAAACTGTTAATTATACATTACAAAAAGTAATATTACATTAATATTTTTATGTCTATTTTAATCCATCTACTTTTCATTAATTGTGCAATAATTATTTAATAAGCTTTTTTTTTCTTTTTAAAGTAAATGACTATTGTTTTGTGCAACAGAAATTAAGCAACAAAAGCGATTTTTTTTTGCATCACAGTCTTGAGAATTTGATGTTAAATGTGCTTAATTCTCATGAAAATAATACCACACAGCCTTGCAGGCTTCATTTTCTTCATCTAAGACCTAGGTTGGTATTTCTTTCCTCTGGTTTTGTGGTGAAACTGGAGCTGGTGGTTTGTTCATGCGATTCACCCATGCAGAGATAAATGAAAGGAGAAAGAGAGCGCGCAGGGAGGAGATGAAGGCAGACAGCTGTGTTTTTGTGTTGCTATTTAGAGCGTCTGGCCGCTGCTCTACTCCCCTGGTCTGGCCCGGCCTATTTCTGTCCTGGGCTGGTCCTGCTGCTATTCTTGGCACCTCACAGAGAGAGAGAGAGAGAGAGAGAGAGAGAGACAGCGCGGTTAGGAAGAGTAACAAAGAGAGAAAGCGTGAAACAAAGCTGCTTCAGTTTCCTGTGCAGAGTTCGAGAGGCAGGAACTCATCTACCTGCTAGAGACACAGACAGAGAAACCTCAAGGACCCCGTATAGGACCCGACCGGAGAGGAGCGGAGGACGCTTGGCCGCTGAAGCTCCAGCTATGCTGCAGACCATTTATGAATCTGACTCCAGCATCAGTGTTGAGTGGAGCAGGAGACGCCTGGACTCTCACAGCACGGCCATGGCTTCAGGTACAGCTACAGTCTGTCAGGTGCTTCGAGAGGAACCTCTGACACAATGCTGCAGTGTTTAACAAAGGAGTTGTTGATGTTCACTATAGAGCTGTTTGTCAGAAGCCAGCCTGCTTTTACTCTCACCACTGTCTGCACTGCAAAAGTCAAGTCTTTTTGTATTGTTTTCCAGTACAAGTATCAAAACTTAAATCTTAAATCAAGAGACATTTAGTTGAGAAGTAAAGTAAGATCAAATGTAAAGGGTAGTTTCTGTTAAATTCAAGGGAGTTTATACTTTAAAAATGGCAATGGGGTGAGAAAGATAACATTTATTTTCCCTTTGAATGAGGTTAAATGTTCTTACCCCATCGGCATATACAGTATATACTTTATTTTTTGTCTTGTTTTATAAACATTTTAAAATAATTTTAGTTCTCCTAAAGAATTTTAGGAGAAACACATAACTAAAAAACAAATGTTTAAATTATAAACATTTATGTAATTTTAATTTTTTTGTACGGTATTTTAATGTATTATTGAAGCTGAAATTCAAATCAAAATAAATTGAATTCATTACAAATTTTTGTATTTTATAATTTAAATAAAAATGTATATTTCTATAATTTCACAATTTTATAATTTAAATATTTTTCACATTGCAGTAATGGAAATTAAATGTTTTCTGATTTATCTAAGAGAAGCAATCACATGCAGTGTAAGAAAAACCATTTCGATTTTAATTTGACACAATAAAACAATCAGATAATGTACAATACAAAAAGCACATTTAATGAATGTATTAAATTATAACAATTTTATGTAATTTATTTTTAAATGACTCAAATGTAATTTTAAATGAATTACAAGTAATGAGAATGACAATTTAGTTTTTTTTGCCATTTAAAAACTTTGATATACTGCAATATTACATTACATTACATTAATATTTATAATTTTAAAATGAATTTTATTTGCATCATTTACAAATCAGCCTTTTCTTAGATTTGTCTTCTCCTCTGAGATATTAAAAAAGGACAAATAGTTGTCATGTGGTGAGAGAATAGAGCTATAAAAGGAGTGTAGAGAGCAGCTCAGACGGTTTGCTCTCGAGAGAAGCGATGAGAAGAGTTTGCGTTCGTATGGAGATCTCTGTGAGTTATGGGGAATTTCACATCAGAGTGTGTGTGTGGATGATTCAACAGCTCTTAACCAGGACAAATCTAGAACCAGACGCCACTGATAGCTTCAGGTTTTCTTTCAGGTTTTTCAACAGAAAATGAATGGCAGCAAACTCTCTTCTGCAATGTTTTGGCATGTTAGCTTACTTACTGAACACTCTGAAGTATATACTGGACACTAACTATTAAAAAACACATATAGTAGTGATAAACAGTTTGTGAATTGTATTAATAGAGTGGCAGTTATTTCGTATTTCTAATGCTTAAAAAAAACAAAAGCAAAACCATCTTGACTTTTGACGGTCTTGTTAAAAATGAGTCAAGCAGGAGGTATTAATAGGTTGGTGTTACTTCTGGTTCATTCATCACACTGGAAATGGAAGGTCAAGCTGAGCGCATTGCATTGTGGGATACAGTACATCATGCATTGTGCCATGTTGTATACTTAAAACAAGAAAAAATAAACACTCACTGACAGATGATTTTTGTTTGTTTGAGAAAAAAACACTTGATGGCATTTTTCCTTATCAAGTTAATGTATATCATGATTTTAGATGCTTGTAAAGGAGAACAAGACAAAAACCTTCTTGCCCTGCAGTAAGAGAAGTACGGTAGTGTGCATCCAAAAATAGCTATTGATTATTGAGTCTAGCAGCTCGTCACTCATCATGTTAACAGTGCAGCGATATGATCTTTCCTCTGTTTTTAGCATCTGTTGAGGAGCTGTTTCTCTCAGATGTTCCTCCGTGTGTGTGTGTGTGTGTGTGTGTGTGTTCCATTTACATCTCTGCTATGCACTGAATGTATGGCTGCTGATGCGAACGTGAATGCTAGTTAATTAAAAAACGACCTCTTTATCACAATCAATTAGCCTACTTTTTACCTTGCATTCCTTGCTATTTTTCTGGAGGCAAAAATGTTAATATTGCACACTATTTAACATGGATAGTATGAAAATTGGGACACAGCCAATGAATTAAGCACCAGGTCAGTACGATTTTTACCTTTCTTTGAAAGAAGTCTCTTTTGCTCACCAGGGCTGCATTTATTTGATCAAAAATACACTAAAAACAGCAAAACTGTGAAATAATACTGCAATTTAGAATATATTTTTTAAATGTCTGTATTTTCAGCATCATTCCTCCAGTCTTCAGTGTCACATGATCTTCAGAAATCATTCTGATATGATGATTTGCTGCTCAAGAAACACTTCTGATTGTTACAACGTCATCCTGCTTCATATTTTTGTGGAAACTGTGATACATTTCAGGATTCTTTGACGAACGGAAAGTTCCAAAGGACAGCATTTATTTGAAATAGAAACCTTTTGTAATATTGTAAACGTCTTAGCTGTCTCTTTTAATGAATGAACGCATTCATTCTGAGCACTAAACTTCTGAATGGTAGTGTATTGTCAGATCTAATCAGCGTTTAGCAGGTGGATGTGTGTTTACTTCATGCTTGATTTGTCGTTTCTAAGAAACCTCTTTTGACAAGTGTGTTGTGTTGTGCTCAGGCGTCCCTCTTTAGGAATGGCGTGAGAGAGCAGTTATTTACCCCTCTGTGCTCCGTTACTGCCCCGCGGCTGCATGTTGGACGCTCTGGCCTCTTGACTTCAAGCTCGACTATTCTTAGCCGCTGTATTTTGGATTTAAGGCATTAGGATGCTAAGATTAGCCCCGGTTATCGTTCTGTCTTGAGTTAACTCCTCACGTCACTACATACCGGAAGGCTTTATTTATAATGCACACTCTTTTCTCTGTTTCTGAATAACAGCAGGAGAAAAAAAACGTGTTTTGAAAGTCAGAGAGTTGTGTCTCGGCTCTATTATTGCGTTCGGAGCACATGCTGCAGTATTTTTGGAGTCGAGATTGACACCTTTGGCCAGTGTTGTGGTTCTGTTTTGGTGGCCTGTGTATTCTGGGCCGGGGGCCCGATGGAGTGAGAGATGGTTTCACAACACCCTATTTATTTCTACGCCCGAATGTGGACGTGAGTCACCTGCAACTGTCGCCTCTTACATAGTCACCCTCTTAACCTACCATCAACGAATAACTGTGTGCGACCAGAGGAAGGTTTCATTGCAGTGAGGATTTTCTTTCAAAGCTTTGGAGACTTCATGGAGAGCTTGGTCATGTTTTATTTAAGAATCAACTTGGTTTCAGATGTTTAGCCTAAGATTCTCAAGGACAAATAAAAATAGTCTCAAACGAGATAATTATTGATATACTGTAAGGGTAAAAAGTTCGTATTGAGATTTCTGATGCTTGATTTCCGGCTTGTCAAATCAGAGCACAGCATTGAGATCATCTTCTGTACTGAAGCCCAATTCCCTTCACTTCAGAAGAAAAAGCATGATTTGGTAAATCATTATTATGAGATAGCAAGAGATATAAAAAGTCCAAAATGTTTTGAAAGTTAGTTTTCACTCATTTTTCTCTCTCATATTTATTACTTTTTATCCCATAGGTCATATTTGCGAGATTAGGTTATAATGTTGAGATAAACAAAATTGAAATGATGAAACAAGTCATAATTATGAGATAAAAAAGTCACAATTATGGCATACCAAGTCTTAATTGTGAGATAAAAATCACAATTATGAAAATGTCACAATTATGAGATGTAAGGTAGAATTTATGGCATACAGAGTCTTCATTATTGCGATAAAAAGTCAAAATTATTACATTAGGTCGTAATAATGAGATAAAAAGTCATTACAAAAAAAAGTCAAAATTATGACATGCTGTGTCAATTATGAGATACTGAGTCGAAATTACTAAGTGATAAATGTGACATTAAAAGTCAATTATGATATAGAAAGTCATTGTAATAATTATGAGATAAAAAGTACAAAATATGATATACAAAGTCATATTATGATAAAAAAAAAATCAAAATTATGACATACTGTCTTAATTACATAATAAGTAAAAATAGAAACAAATAAAGTCAGAATTATGACATGAAGGGTCAAAATAATGTCGACTTTTGACTTTTTGACTTTTTAACATGATTTTTACCAGTTCTCACGTTCTCATAATTTTGACTTTCTTCTCGTAATGTTATGTCACAATCTCAAATTGTGAGATTTCTTTTCCTCACAAGAAACATCTAAGAAACAACTGAGAATCTGATACTGACTGATATGGTGATACTAAAAGAGATGAAATATTAAAACATATCTCATAGTTGTTTGTTCATCGATCCTCCTGCTTGTGTTTGTGGGCCTGATGAAGAACACATGAGGAAAGCAGCACACGCACTGATAGTTTTATTAGTTTGTTTCGGGCAGGAGATTAAGGGCATGTTTACGAGTGAGTTTTAACAGCGCAGCTTTTATAGAGAACGAGGCCAGATCATTCTCTTTCTAAACACACACACTCACATACTACACACATGCACGTCAAACACCTTTTCTTTTCTCGCTGTTTCGTTCACATGAATACAAATACATTAAGTGCAGCTCAAATGTGACAGTCACATGCTGTCTTACTTTAGATTGAGCTCAAATAAGATTTGGGTTGTTGCAAATAAGGTTGTTGAAATACCTCCGTGTTTATGCTTGAGGCATTTGAAATAGACCCCATAAAAATCCCCTAATTACCCTTGGGTTTATTTAAATGAATCTTCTGATGCAGCTAACATGGCGATACTTCATTTCTGACAATCAGTTTGCAATCTGTATGAGCATTAAACCTGGGGTATTTATACAGCATTTGTTGTGAATGGAAACTTACAAGCTGATTGCACACTTAAATGTGTCGGAAAACAACTCATAATGCAATGCAAGTTTGTGTAAGTATCCTTCAGCTCAACAGCTGTCATGGCGGAGCAGTAGATTAGTTAAGTTAGTTAAACTGCCGACAATGTTTACCAGAAGGTTGTTTTAGATGAAAATATTTGAGAAGCTTATTTAAACTGTGAAGTACCCCGGGAAGCTACAGTTTCAAACTAGTTTTAAAGTATTAATCTACAGTCAAAAGTACTTATACCTACATCAATAGGCAACTCTTTAAGTGGGCAATATAAAATTAATCAAACTACATTCTCAGAAAAAAAAGGTACAAAAGCTGTTTCTGGGGTGGTACTTTTTCAAAAGCCACACCTTTGTACCTAATCAGTCCATATTAGTACCTAAAAGGTACAAAAGAGTACCTTTTGAAAAATATCTTTTTTTGTGAGAGTATAAAATGAAACTGGAAAAGCTACTATATTTTGAAACCAATCTAATCTGAAAGTATTCCATGAAGTCTTGTCTCTCTCTGTCTCAGATTCAGAGGCGTTGTCGGCGGTGGGCAGTGTGTCGGAGGTCGGTATGTTGGACTGGGACCGTGATTCAGACGACTGGGAGAAGCAGTTACAGCGCGAGCTGCTTCTGATCCAGAGACAGCAGCAGATCCAGAAACAGCTGCTCATCTCCGAGTTCCAGAAACAGCACCAGAGCCTGATAAGACAACATCAGGCCCAGCTCGAGGAGCACATCAAGGTACAAGCTTTCATTCACCATCACCCCAAAACATGTAAATACACGTGCAGATGCAGCACAATCTGCAAAGAAATGTCAAGTATGCAAATGCAATTATCATATGTTTAGAAACTATAATAACGAACGGTGAAACTAATGAGAGAAATCAGCATGCCAGACTGTCGAACTCAAATTAAGACACTGATTGTGTCAGATATTTGTAGCTGGGATGAAGCTGATCCTCCTTTATAAAACAGGTCAGTGTGGTTTTAGGACACTTGGCTGACCTGAAGGAAAAAGCTGCTCTGTCAACAATTACTGAGCTTAATCACATTACTCTTGATGTGAATGAGTGCATGAGTGCGTGTGTGCACAGTTGTGAACAAGTAAATTACACAACTTTGAACGTGATGCTCATCTGGACTTATTAAATTCTGCATAGTTTCTCTTTATATTCAATGACTTGTAAAGGAATAGTTCACCTAAAAATTAAGATTTGCTAGAAATGTCCTCAACCTCAAGCCATCCAGGATGTAGATGAGTTAAAGTTTCTTCATCAGATTTGAAAACATTTAGCATTGCATGACTTGCTCAGCAATGAATCCGAATGGGTGCCGTCAGAATGAGAGTCCAAACAGCTAATAAAAACATTACAATAATCCACGAGTAATCCACACCACTCCAGTCCATCAGTTAACATCCTGAGAAGTGAAAAGCTGCATCTTTGTAAGAAATAAATCCATCATTAAGAAGTTGCTTTTGTCTAAAATTGTCCATAATTAGTTAAACGTCTTGATGGATTACTTTCTTTTGGTTCTCGAGACATTAACTGATGGACTGGAGTGGTGTGTGGATCATTGTGATGTTTTTATCAGCTGTTTGGACTCTCATTCTGACGGCACCCATTCACTGCAGTGGTGAGCAAGTGGCGTAGTGTAATGCTGCATTTCTCCAAATCTGATGAAGAAACAAACTCATCTTGGATGGCCTAAGGGTGCAAATTTTCATTTCTGGGTGGGACTATTCCTTTAAACATAATCTTTGGAAAGTATGCTTGCGCAATTTTCTAAATAAATGCCATTTACTGTCATGTTTTGTTATTTAATACATGATATTCATACATAAAGTGTGCTTGAAATGCCCAAATACTTCTTGGTGTCACTGTCTATAATCATTATAGCAGTTAGAGGCCACTTTGATCTTTAAATATCAGCCTTTTTTAATCTAAGCTGTATGTTTATGGTTATTTTCTCTGTGTGTTTCAGCTCCAGCAGGCTCTGTTAACTCTGCGGCAGCAGCAGGAGGTGTTTGCTGAGGAGGACAGAGAGGAGCTGAGGGAGGACGACAAGGAGCTTCACAGGAGGGACACACAGAAACACCAGCTTCACAGACAGAAGGAGCGAGCTAAAGACAGTGAGGAACTTTCATTTGAGCCATAATTCCTGTAGTATTTGTCTTTATGACATACCTCTGACATGTATAAGTTTATAATATATACATTTCCCATTTGACTTAATCCTGCAAGTTGCTTCATTCACCACTAGATGGCGCTGTTTCTGCACACGGCTCTTCTCTCTGAGCAGAGTGAGAATATCAAATAATCAAAATGCATTGAATTCATGATATAAAAATAGTATTGCTTTTTGAGTTTAGAGATTATTAAAATTACATTTTATTTGTGAAGCATACTTAAAAGGGACATTTTAAATGGCTAGATCACAAATAAGTAGTATTAGGTTTTAAAACAAAATAAACAATGAAATACACAAGAACAAATGAGATAATTATTTAATTTTATATTTAATATTTAAATATTAAATTATACTTAAGCATTAAATGTAAAATATAAAATGCTTATATTTTATATAAAATAAATATAAAAATATGAATATGTGAAATAAATAATTAATTTATACTTGATATTTAAATATAAAACTATAAATAAGTATTTTTTCAAAAAATAATTAAAACTGTATTTAAATTAAATTATATTTGAATATTAAAATACAAAATTATATACAATTCAGCTTGAGATAATGTAATAAAACAGCTAGCAAGGAAAATTATTATGGCTTAAAAAATATGATCAAATAGATTGAAAATATATTAAATGGATATGTAACTATTTTTAATATTTTAAATGCATTAAAAAAAAATTAGTGGAGTTAAATTCCATAAACTATTAATTTCCATTACAACTTAACTCTGTAAAAGAATCACATACAGGCTGATTTCTGATGCTGTAATCTGTCATAAAGTCTAACTCCGTTCGTAACTTGTTTTCTGCAGGTGCGATGGCAAGCACTGAAGTTCGTCAGAAGCTGCATGATTTTCTGATGAGTAAATCAGCTAAAGACCCGTCAGCGTCCGCCGCCGGTTACCCTCTCAACCGCTTCAAACTGTGGTACAGGTACATCAGCCTCCTGCACGTCCATTCAAGAGCACTGCACTGCAGATCTGTGCTTCCAGACTTCTTTTCCATGTGAATGCTTAATCAAATAGTAGGATTTGTGGTGTGATGATGTCATCTCTCACAGCTCCGCCCACGGGGGTCCTGCAGAGCAGAGCTCACCTCCTCTAGGAGAGACTCCGCCCACCTTCAAATACCCTCTGACCTCCAGCCTGGACTACAGAGAGGACTTCCCTCTCAGGAAGACCGGTAGGTCAGAGTTCAGAGGTCACGCCGTCCTATGATCCTTACAAAATCACTCTAATCTGAGACATGTTTGGAAGTCCTCAGGTTCGGTCTTTGAGAAGGGCAGTGCAAGGGCGATCTGAATATACATCGATACATAGAGGTCTCACTCTGTAAATCCAGATTAAATGGATTTGTTTCAAAACCTAGTGAGCTCAGATGCCTCGCTGTTCACTTCAGATGTAGGCAACTGATGTAAAAAATTAAAAAATATTCAATTTACATTTACATTCAATCATTTAGCAGACGCTATTATCTAAAGCGACTTACAAATGAGAACAATAGAAACAATCAGATCAACAAGAGAACAACAACAGTATACAAGTGCCATGACAAGTCTCAGTTAGTCTAGTACAGAACGCATAGCCAGGGTTTTTTTTATATATGAAAGACAAGAAAAGAAGGAAAAAAGTGAATAAAGATACATTTACTTGAGCAGCAAAATTATGTCAGATACTGTGTCTTGTTTAAATAAATAAAAATAAATAAATAAAAAATAAATAAAATTTACTTGAGCAGACAAAAATATTTTAGATACTGTGTCTTGTTTAAAAATAAATAAATAAATAAATAAATAAAATGAAATAATTTTTATTATTATTATTATTATTTTTTGTTGCTTAAAACAAGACAAAACTATATGCCAATAAGGTCAGAAAATTAAGGTCAAAGGTGAAATAAGATTATTTTTTCATACCCAACTGGCACATTTTTTCCTCATAAAATCTTATAATTTAGAAACATTTGAGAGAAAACAAGACTTAATATCTTGTGCAATATTTACATAATATCTTATATAAATTCCAGTACAAATATATATATATATATATATATGAAGATAAAATTATAAAATAGAAAGACTTAAAATATTATATAAATATTTAAATATTATAAACTATAAAATATTGTTATAAATTTTATGCTTAATAAAACAAGAAGACATATCTGCCAAATGGGGACAGAAATATAAACTTAATTCAGAAGGAAAACATGATTTCTGTCCACATGACAGGTGCTTGTCTTTTTTAAGCAACTCACTTAATTGCAATACATGTTTTTTTTTTTTTTAAATCTTAAATAATTGTTCTTCTCATATATGTACCTTGAATTTGTAGATATTTGTAATAAAAATAAATAAATATGAAATAATATTAAAAAAAAAATAATAATAATCCAGTGCAAATATTGGGGCAACGGTCTAATTTGAATCATTTTAAAATATTCCGTATTTTTATAGTATTCAATAAAATGTTTTTAATCAATAATTCTCTAAACCAAACTTACTGGATGCGTTTAGTTTGTTTAACCAGATGAAGTATCTTAGAAGGCAGCACATTTCTGATGCCATCTATCTAGGGTGCTCACTAGGTTTTGGAACGGAGCCCAGTGAGCTGATGTGTGCAGAATATAACATCTTTACAGGAGTGTCACAGGGCCGGCGGAGGTGACACTGCCTAAATGTTTGCAGATGAATCTGGATGATATTTAATCACCGGGGTCAGGAGTCAACTGAGCTTGTCACTGGGAGCAGTGGCCTGTGGGCACAGCTGTGAGTGACCCTGTTTAGTTTTGGGGTCAGAGCGGTGAGAATGACCACGCTTGTGTCCACTCAGCACCCCGGGGCGGCCCGTGCAGAGGTTTGCAAACAATGAGCATGCAGCGGAGGGGTGCAGAGATGGACCGGTCCGGCTCTCTGGCCCCTAATCAGAGCGCAGAGGTTAACAGGAAGTAGGTGACTTTGGGTCGTACAGGGACGAATCACCTCAGAGGAGCGCTCAGGATGGTCCTTGTGGGCATCTGACCTTTGAACTCGTGTCTTTGGGATTGTTTTGCATGTTTAATTGTGTCCTATAGGTTGAAAAGTCTGAGCGTTTAGTGATGGTGACGTTCAGTAGTTTGTGCTAGGTATGGTTTTATAATGTTTTTGAACGGCGTGCTCATCAAAGCTGCATGTATGTGATTGAAAGTATAGCTTAAGACATTTCTTTGAATCCCGCGCACAGGGTTTTACATGAATACTGATTAATATTGCAAAAAGTAATACAAACCGTTCAAAAGTTTTTAGTCTGTAAGATTAAGTCTCTTGTGTTCTCACCAAGGCTGCATTTATTTGATCAGAAATACAGTAAAAACAGTAATATTGTGAAATAATATTACAATTTAAAATAGCTGATTTCTATGGAAACTTGTTTTTGCCAAAGGATGAAAAAAAACGGTAATTACAACTTTTATATCACAACTCTTGCTTTTTTCTTGTGATTCTGAAAAAAAAAGTATTCTGTGGTGGGGTGAGGGGTTATTTTTTAAACGAACAAACAAAAAAAATTACATTTAGAATTCTGAGAGAAAAAAAATTCGAATTGCAAGATATAAACTCTTTTTTTTATTATTGTTTTTTTTTTAATTTAGAATTCTGAGTTAAATCACAATTTAGATTTTTGTTCTCAAAAGTGCACAATTATCTTTTTATTTTTTATTATTACTTTAAAAAAATTACACAGGCTTGCATAAATTTCTATTGTAAAATACTGTGAACTGTAATTTATTTCTGAGATCAAAGCTGTATTTTCAGCATCATTCCTCCAGTCTTCAGTGTCACATGATCGTCAGAAAATCAGTGTAATATACTGATTTACTGATCAACAAATATTTCTGATTATTATTAGTGTTTGAAACAGCTGTGCTGCTTAATTTTTTGTGCTATTTTTCAAGATTCTTTGATGAATAGAAAGTTCAAAAAGCATTTATTTGAAACTGATTTTGTAACATTATAAGCAATTTAAAGCAATTGAATGCATCCTTATAGAATAAAAGTATTCATTTCTTTCTGACCTCAAACTTTTGAGAGTTAGTGATAGTACAACTGAATTTGCAAACACCATGAAAAAATACATCTGAAAGCACGCTTGCTTTTCCAGTAACTGGTCCTTAATCAGATATTTTCTGCATATTTCGGCGTCTCGTTGCGAGGCTGATTTCGAGATGAGTTTGCAGAGGAAGGTGATATGCCTGACTCGATGATAAGACTGAAACCTCTTTCAAAGGAAATGTAAAAATAGGCCTGGTTTTCATCCAAGCACTGTTTTCACGGAATTTCCAGCACGGCCAAAAAACCGGGAGGCTCAGCGGGCCGGAATACCGCAAACCTCCAGGGAGAGTTTTCCTGAGCGCAGGGGTCTGGTCCGCCTAGGGCCGCTTCAGAGATCAGCACGAAACCACGGGGCAGCTTTTCATCCCCTCTCAATAACTCAGGTAACAGCTTTTAAAAAGAGGCCCGTCCGGTACATTAGGGGGGATACAAAAACAACAGGAACGACGCAAAGACAGGGGAAAAAAAAAGAGAAGAAAAACAGCCTGCTTTCTTGTCAATGGAATAATTTGTCTATGCTGACAAGACAGTCTGCAGGGCCACTTCCTGCGGCTCCAGTTTCAGAGCGTAGATCAGAACGAGCAAAGATAGGCCCATTAAAACACAAAACACCTCTATGTGCCCGAAGAATGGAATCATTCCCACAGTTTCAGACCTTAAGTTTCGAGATGTTTAAACACTGCTCACAAAACATGGCAAGACAATGTTTTTATGCATGAACTGAAATATCAAACATCCTGTATGTAGACCTCAGGGTTGCCAGATCTGTGCAACAAAACCAGCCCAATCACGGTCAAATCTAACCCGAACACAGTAACAATATAAAATGCTAGACAATCATGTTTTAAATAACATTTCGAGGAAGGGTTGCCAGGTCTGCTTAACAAAACCAGCCCAACTGCTACTCAAAACGAACCCAATCACAGCCTAAACTAGACTAAATGCATTTCATGGCAAATTGGGTATCAAAATTACCTACTTATTTGTATCTTTTATTGTGTTATTTGTTCTGTCGCTGTCATTATGTTGCACTGCAGAGCTTCTGTCACGAAAACTAATTCCTCGTATGTGTGAACATACCTGGCAATGAAGCTCATTCTGATTCTGATTCTGAAAATCACTCCAAAATTGGGTTTCGCTTCAACCCCCAACCTACAGCAACAGTATGAAAGCAGCCCAGTTGCACGGGAAAACAGAGGACTTGGCAACACTGTTCTGAGGCCTCATTCCCAGTAGATTCCCGCTCAGATCGGGGGTGGAGGGGGATCATGAAGGTAGCGTTTGTTCTTTGCCCTGGTCAGGACCCTCACAGCCGAATGATTGACAGGTGTGAAGGGGGCGGGACGCTGAGAGCTGCTGATGTGCAGGCGACAGGTCTGTTTGTGTAAGGAAAGAGAACAGCGGGAGAGAGCACCACTGTTACTACTAGACATCGGAACAAAACCGTATTGTTAGTTTGAAGTATCAATGCTGAGCGTGTGTGTCAGCATGCAGCATTTGTGCTCGTTTTACACTTGCTGGACCATAAAACAGGTACAAATAAATAAATAAATCATACTAACACACTTAAGCCATACTGCAAAAATTTCCTATTTTCAGCTTTTCAAATTTACATAATACATAAGTGCTGTCAAATGATTAATCACGATTAACACATTAACACACACACACACAGTAAATAATCTAAAGTATATATTTATATTCATGTAATTTATATTATATATAGATATATTTAATATATAAAATTAACATATTTTGCTTAAATATATACATGCATGTGTGTGTATTTATATATACATAACAAATATACACAGTACATACACACATATTAAATGTAAACAATTTCTTTATTTTGAATGCGATTAATCACAATTAATTGTTTGACAGCACTAATATACACATCTTTTGATTGTTTAAATATATTACTTTCTCCAAATATATACATATATATATATATATATATACATATATATATATATATATATACATATATATATATATATATATATATATATATATATATATATATATATATATATATATATATATATATATATATATATACATATATATATATATATATATATATATATATATACATATACATATATATACATATATATATATATATATATATATATATATATATATATATATATAAATTTTTTTTTTTTTTTTTACGAATACACTCTGAATTTTACCCAGAATTTATTTTTTAGGATTGGAATATATTTTGGTATTTTAAAGAAATCTATTTAGCTGTTTACAACATTTAATATGTACTTAAGTACAGAAATTATTATTATTATTATTTAATACTTTTTTTTTTTTTTTTTATCTGTCTTGGTATTAGACACATACTAAATTGTAAAGTTTGATGCAGATCCCGTATTGATGTGAACTCTGTATGTGGTTAATAAGTGAGCTCAGATCAGAAGCATGTGGAAGCGGTCAGCAGCAACTAAATAAAGCCTGGCAGGTGTACCTCCGTCCCGCAGGTGTTTGTGTAAGGAAGTTTGAGTCGGGCTGCGCTGAAAATGCCCTTTAATGACGTTACCCAACGTAAACATGCCGCCCGCTCTGCGTATTTTCCCTACGAATTAAAAACGTGTAAATCCTTCCTGCTAATTGCTTGGCAAATATTTTTGTGGTATTTTTCTAATAGCTCTTATTCATCATGTGTCCGAGAGACTAAATTACGCTGTAATCTCGTCCAAGTGCTCCTGAAACTCAAAGCATCCTTTTCATTACGATCGGCCTTTTTTGTCAGCCGTCTTTAATTTTATTAATTAATCAACTTATGTGGGGTTCTATAATTGCTTGTAAAATTTTTCTGGCTTAACAGCCAAAGAAATGCATGTTGGGTTTTTCCCGAGCGAGAGCCACAGGACTGAAGGGTTACAGTGGTGCTAGAAACTTCACAAACATTCAGACTTTCTCATCCTTGAACTATATGCATGATTGTGAAGTTACACACATTCACATTCATGTTTTTGCTTTATTATGAATACAATAATATTTTATTTCAATGTGAATTTAATTAAATTTGATCTTATTTTATATTATGTATGTTTAATTAAATTTTAATGTTATCTTTTAGTGTAGAATTTTGTATTTTTTTTATTATTCAAAAACTTTCTTTTATCACCCCATCTTTAAGGGGTAGGATGTTGTTGTTTTTTTAAATGGTAAATGCAATTTTATTTTATTTTATATGTAAAAAATTTTTTTTTATAGATTATTTTATTGTATATTATGAATCTAGACGCCACAAATAAAGTGTGGCACATACAAAAGTGTGAAAAAAAATATATATATATATTTTGGCACTGATGAAGGGTTTATCCCAGACACGTTTTGCATTTAATACCTTTGCACTTTATTTTTGTGGCCTCTGGATAATAAATTCATATGAGCACTTTGGCCTATTTTTCCATGTGTGGATCTCATTTTTGATGATTGCATATTATTATAAATATAATTATATGACATTTATTTTTTATATTTGTGTTCGATTAAAGTTTATTTGTAATTAATTGTAATTAATTTTGTGTTTTTAATTTAATTTAATTATTTTATTTATTTATTATTTTACTTTAAATTTATCTTTTAGTGCTAGAATTTGTATTTTATATTTAAATTATTCATAAACCATTTTTCTTAAACAGGTTATCTTTTAGGGGTAGAATATAGTCATCTTATTAAATTTTATTTTAATTATAAATACATTTCATTTGTTTTATATATTTTAATTTTATTTAATAATATTAATTATTATTTAATATATAACTACAATAGAGGTAGGCTGTAGTTGTTTTGTTTTTTAATGAATTTTTAGTAATTAAATTTTTTTTTAAATTACAACTAATTTTAATAATTTTTTTCAAAAAATATGATTATTATTTTGTTACACATTTTATTTAAGTGATTTTTGGCATTTATTTTAGTTTTTTGTCAACAAGTCGTCTTTTAGAGGTAGTCATTTTCTTTTTTATTATAAATAGAATTACATTTAATTTTAGTTTTATTTATTTAAAGTTACAAATGTTTATTTTATACTTTTTTGACACTGTAGTATATTCTCACGAATCAGTCTTGCCACTTGGAAGTGTGTGTGTGTGTATTTTCATACTCCTCATCTGGTTTGATCTCTGCTCTCAGCCCACAGTGTGTTGTAATCACGTCGGGCTCCTGATGTGTGTATGTTTGATGCCCACTCAGCGGTCAGACCGGCGGTAGGTGGCGTCAATCGGGCGGCTGGATTTCCATCTCAGCCTGAGTGAAATCCAGGGAATTTTAGGACTCCACAGGTCACAGTGGGACAAAATAAAAAAGGAGGATTTCCCCTTTTTTAAAGCCAAATCTCTCTCTCTCTCTCTCTCTCTCTCTCTCTCTCTCTCTCTCTCTCTCTCTCTCTCTCTCTCTCTCTCTCTCTCTCTCTCTCTCTCTCTCTCTCTCTCTCTCTCTCCCTCCCTCCCTCCCTCCCTCCCTCCGTCGGAGCCGATATCTCAGTGTTGGTTTAAACCCTGCTACCGTGGAGGTTTGTGGTTGGTTGGTTGGCAGGTCCTGGACTCCTACAGCGAGTGGAGATGCTTTTAATGTCCTCCAGATGAACACTGGAACTGATCCTTCACTTCTTACCTCATTACAGCTGCTCGATATCCCAGAATTCCTCAGTGCGACTGGACCAATGTCCGGAGAGCAGTTTTTACTATTGTTTAGCAGCACACATATCTAAATCCAGATACATCTTGAGAATCAAAATGACTTTAAGTCTCATTTACTGAAAAAATAAAGTAATAATCAAAATGAAGTGAGTTTAATTATTTGAAATAATGCCTAACCCGATCAGTTTGTTCTGTCTCTCAGCGTCGGAGCCCAATCTGAAGGTGCGCTCCAGACTCAAGCAGAAGGTTTCTGAGAGACGAAGTGGACCGATACGCCGCAGAGACGGCAGCGTCCTCGTTACACCTCTGAAAAAACGAACTCATGAACTAACAGGTGAGCAAACCATCTACCTGACACCTGAAACACAGATAAACAGCCCTTATATCAGACAACACTGATCTGCAGCAATCTACTGTACAGTATGTGAAGAGACAGAATCTCAGCCAATCAGGACTTACATCTGATGTTTGATAGACAGACCAATGAGCTTCAGCTGTGGGCGGAGCTAACAGTCAGTGTCAGAGCTAACCGCTGTTTTCTTTTTTTTTAATACTTCCTGATCTCCTCCCCTCTAGATTCATCAGCCAATGAGAGCCCTGCGGGTTCCGGACCGAGCTCACCCATTGGCTTGTGCAACAGTGAGAACGGAGCATCATACACCACTCTAATCGAGGTACCAAATTACTCAGTTTAAGGGCTAATTAATAAAATTAATTAGTTAATTAAATTAATATTGTCGTTATAAATCTTTACCAATATTTACCACTATCGTTCAAACAATTAGGTGTTACCCGTTTGTCATCAAGAACTTTTTAATCATTTAAAATAGAATACAATTTAGTAGTATTTTAGTATTTTATTCACTTATTTATACATTTTAATAAGTACAGGTAAGAATAAGTATATTGTTCCGTCTTTACAAAAATCTGTTATGCTGAATGACAATGCAACATTGTTTTAACCATTTATTGTTTGGACATTTCATTTTCACAAAAGTTATTTTTTATCTTTTGTAAATTTAATGTAATTCGGTCACCATTTTCCTCATTCACCTATTCCCCATATATGCACCAAAATTAAACAGGCGATTTTTGCCACTGTACAAAACCTCTATATAGCTTCTGTTATGACTGACCTTGTCACATGAGAAATTACTCAATTGTGGGCTGCAAGTATGACTAAAATGTCTGAATGTCATGACACTGGTTAAGAAAATATCAAAGCAAAACAAATATTGCATAAGCATTTCTCTGAGTTGTTTTTGTGAAATATTTTGCCTGTAAAATCAGAATGAATGAAACAGGTTAGTAGTCTTCAGCACAGCAGCAGCTGCTGATCCCAGTTTCGTGCACTTGCGTGCAGTTTTGTTCCTTTGATCGCATTCTTGAGAACGGAAGCATACAGCCCACAAAACTAAAACCAAATAACACGGTCACGGTCCCACGTCTCATTACTCTTATCAGACTATGGGGTGAAGGAGTCGGGCCCCCAATGATCCGTTGTTTGGAGCTGAGAGTACACAGACCCCGTCACGGGGCACTCGTACCATCAGCCTGACAAACAAACACCACCTTTAAAATCACATCAGAACATCAGTGCAGCATGTAGAAGCGTTAGATGGAGTTTGAGGTGTGTGTGTGTGCTGAACTAACTGTGACAGCTCTTTTCCGCTGTGGTTTTGGCTGTGCTGGTGGCTAGGGAAGAGGGTGAGGGGCTCTGGGATGGTGAGGTTTGTTTCTCATGTGAAGTTCTGCTCAAGCATTTCCTCACAGGTCGTGGGCCAGAACGCTCCTCTCCTCTCCTCCTTACTGAGTTCACCCTCACGGCCCTACAGCATGAGACCTCACTGATTCATGACCTGAAGAAGACATCATATCATTAACACTCACACCGTTAACTGATACTGGCTGACATGGTGCAGAACGTATTTCAATATCTAAATCTGTGCCTCCGAATGCTTGTGCAAGGTTATGTCACTGATATGGGAGATCTACTGGTTCTCCTTCTTCAGAGGTTCTTGATCTCATGCTGTTCTGTTGTTTCTGTGTTTGTGTTATGTAAGAGCTGATGTAATGCTCTCTGTCTGTCTCTCCTCCAGCGCTGTCTGTCTCAGGGGGGCGTCCTACAGACGGACGGACCCATGTCCCTGTTGAATCTCTACACATCCCCCTCTCTGCCAAACCTGGCGCTGGCTCTACACCCCACTCACACACACATCTGTGTAAGTTCCTGACACATCAAACTCTACACAGACGAAAACAAAGACCTCGAAATGCTTGTTATATATATAATGTGGTTCTGAACTACATCACGGCCGGGACACAGCAAGGCAGGATCAAAGAACTAGTGGCGATGAAAGCCTGGAAATTTCAAAATGAACTCACTAATCAATACTGTTTATACCACAACACATGAACAAACGAAACATAAGTATGCAAATTATGCATCTAATATCTCAAACTGCACTCAAGTGCTCACAAGACACACAAGTTTGCAATGAAAACTCAGAGATCTCACTTTGAGCTCAGATATTGTCAGATATGACAACTTTCAGCTCGTTCAAGAAAATAAAAATCTGGAGACAAGGTTTCATGCTCTTTGAAAGAGCAACCTCTGAGAAATATGAGGCCTAAAGACAAAAGCAGCATCACCGGCTCTTCTTCTGCTGCGCTACAGATATGAATAGATCTTGCAGAAAAAGCAAGGTATTTTTAGGAGACAGTGAGACATAGAGTCGCATCTATTTGCGGTGAAAGCACAAATAATGTATGAGGAATGTGTTCGGAGACAGCGCTGAGATTATCCTCTTTATAGAGCACAGAGATGAGCTGTGTTTTCAATGCAAGTCTAATTTTCTGCTCTCACTGAGTGCTTGTGTGGATTAATGGGGCTCATGACCTCTGACCCGCGGGATCTTTAGCCCTTAGATAAACAGGCTCTCAGTTTAGGGTTTCAAGGCGTGAGTTTAGCATCTCGTTCATCATGGGCTGTTAAAAACTTAAAGAAATGCTGTCAGGAAAGCGCATAACATGCCAGCAAATAAAAACACGGATCACTCTTACTGAATACTTTCAACACTTTCACATTTTAAAATAGCTGAATGACACACAAGGGAGCTCTAAACGGGGCTCGATAATAACGTGAAAATTATGGAAGCCGCCGGACGCGAACGCTGACTGGATGTGTTTTAAATAAGCACAGTTATTAATATTTCATATGCTGGTGTTATGCAAGTCTCGCTCATGCTTGAGTGGAAATTTGTGCAAAAATAGAAAAAGGTGGAATATTAACAGTGTTTGTGCAATCTGTCTGTGTCAGACGGGAACGGCGCTGAAGGATCGGAGCGCAGAAGGTCTCGCGGCCGCCTCGTCCCCTGTCTCCATGGAGGCTAAAGTGAGCCACGGACAGCAGGCGCTCCTGCAACACCTCCTGCTGAAGGAGCAGAGACAGCAGAGGATGAAGTCTCCTGGTGAGATGAGCGCTCTCTTAAAGAGACACACATGAACATCAGACCAGAGTTACTATTGTTCACTCAAACTAAAACCACAAAAAACATTCTTAACTTGAAATAAAATGAAGTAAAGTAATACATGAATACTAATTCTGAATATATTTATAATTTATTTATAATTTATATTATTATATTGTTGTTATATAATTATACTGAATATTATTATTTACACAGTATATCAATAATAGTCAAATAATACTGAAGCAACTGTTTAACGAACTATTATTGGAAAATAATACTGTGATTCTCTCCAAATCAATGAACAATAATAAACTTTTTTTTTTATCACAGACTTTCAGTTTAGTGTGCTGTTTATTTTATGTAGATTTTTAATTTAAATAGTTAGCATCTTAACTGCATTTAATGAAAATAAAACAAAAATAATCAGTACACAGTAAAAACATAAAAATTGGTGCAAAATGGTGTGAATTGCTAAAAATGACAAACAAAAAATTATCAAAAAGAAGTAGCATTACAGAAAAAAAGTCAAAATTAGACCAAAATAACTTTTCAAATCATTATACAGTATATATATATATATATTAGGGCTGCTCCGATCATCTGTGATTCAATCATTCAATCAACTGTGATTTCACATAGAGCAGCTGTTACTACACAGAGCCGTTGTTAACTGAGAAGATGCGCAAATAAACGCTGAAAATGGACGTGGATTCGCGCATCTTCACAGTTAACAACGGCTCTGTGTAGTAACAGCTGCTCTATGTGAAATCACGCACCTGAGGGAATTTACCACTGATTAGAGAACCGGCTTTACTGACGAGATGCGCATAACGATCGGCCAATCGTGATCGGAGCAGCCCTAATATATATATATATATATATATATATATATATATATATATATATATATATATGTATGCGTGTGTGTATTCCTTATTGTTATTTATTTATTCTATAATAAAAAAAATTCCTTAATACAATTAACATTTGGACAAAGCTTTTTTATGTAGTGTAATTTTTTTCTATTGTTTTTACACATCTCAGATGTGTAATTCACATGTCTCTCTCTCAGTCACAGGTAGTGTTCCTGTGCTCTCCTCGTCTCCTCTGGTGATGAAGGAGCGTGTGTCTGTGAGTTCTCGCAGCAGGTTACCACGGCACCGACCCCTGAACCGGACGCAGTCAGCACCGCTGCCACAGAGCACACTGGCCCAGCTCGTGCTGCAGCAACAACACCACAACTTCATCGAGAAACAGAAACAGCTTCACCAACACGTCCACATCAGCCAGGTATCTCACCTCACTCACCTGACACTCATAAATTCACTCACTCATCTGACACTTGTTCATTCACTCACTCATCTGACACTCGTACATTCACTCACTCATCTGACACTCGTTCATTCACTCACATATCTGACACTCGTTCATTCAATTACTCATCTGAAACTTGTTCATTCACTCACTCATCTGACACTCGTTCATTCACTCACTCATCTGACACTCGTACATTCACTAACTCATCTGACACTCGTTCATTCACTCACATATCTGACACTCGTTCATTCAATCACTCATCTGATACTCGTTCATTCACTCACTCATCTGACACTCGCTCATTCACTCACTCATCTGATACACGTTCATTCACTCACTCATCTGACACTCGTTCATTCATTCACTCACTCATCTAACGATCATTAATTCACTCACTCATCTGACACTCGTACATTCACTCACTCATCTGACACTCGTTCATTCACTCACTCATCTGATACACGTTCATTCACTCACTCATCTGACACTCATTCATTCACTCACTCATCTGACACTTGTTCATTCACTCACTCATCTGACACTCGTTCATTCACTCACTCATCTGATACTCGTTCATTCACTCACTCATCTGACACACGTTCATTCACTCACTCATCTGACACACGTTCATTCATTCACTCACCTGTCACTTGTTCATTCACTCACCTGTCACTTGTTCATTCACTCACTCATCTGACACTCGTTCATTCACTCACTCATCTGACACCCGTACATTAATTCACTCACCTGTCACTCGTTCATTCACTCGCTCGTTGACTCGTTCATTCTCTCACTAATCTGACACTTTCATTCACTCACTCATCTGACACATTTATTTACTCACTCATCTGAAACATTCATTTACTCACTCATCTGACACTCGTTCATTCACTCACTCATCTGAAACTTGTACATTCACTCACTCATCTGACAAATTCATTCACTCACTCATCTGACACATTCATTTACTCACTCATCTGACACTCATTCATTCACTCACTCATCTGACACATTCATTTACTCACTCATCTGTCACTTGTTCATTCACTCTCTCATCTGACACACGTACATTCACTCACTCATCTGACACTCATTCATTCATTCTTCACTCACTCACTCATCTGATACACGTTCATTCACTCACTCATCTGACACTCATGTATTCACTCACTCATTTGACACATTCATTCACTCACTCATCTGACACTCGTACATTCACTCACTCATCTGACACTCATTCATTCACTCACTCATCTGACACTCATGTATTCACTCACTCATTTGACACATTCATTCACTCACTCATCTGACACTCGTACATTCACTCACTCATCTGACACTCATTTATTCACTCACTCATCTGTCACTCATTCATTCAGTCACTCATCTGACACTCATTCATTCACTCACTCATCTAACACTTATTCATTCACTCACTCATCTGACACATTCATTTACTCACTCATCTGACACTTATTCATTCACTCACTCATCTGACACATTCATTTACTCACTCATCTGACACATTCATTCCCTCACTCATCTGACACATTAATTTACTCACTCATCTGACACTCATTTATTCAATCGCTCATCTAACACTCATTCATTCACTCACTCATTTGATACTCATACATTCACTCACTCACTCATCTGTCACTCATTCATTCAGTCACTCATCTGACATTCATTTACTCACTCATCTAACACTCATTCATTCCCTCATCTAACTCATATAACACTCATTAAATCACTCATCTAACTCATCTAACGCATCTAACATTCATTCATTCACTCACTCATCTAACTCATCTAACATTCATTCATTCACTCACTCATCTAACTCATCTAACACTCATTCATTCACTCACTCACTCACTCACTCACTCACTCATCTAACACTCATTCATTCACTCATCTAACTCATTAATTCACTCACTCATCTAACACTATAAAAATATAAAATAAAATATTACAGTAATTCCCTTCCAGTTTCTTAGTATTGTAATGTATGAACATCCTATTCTATTCTATTCTATTCTATTCTATTCTATTCTATTCTATTCTATTCCCAGCAGGATGTTTTACTGTGGCTTTTAACACATTTAATTGTTAGACTTGCTTTCAAACATTCAACATTTTTCCTTTATTTAAGACCTTTTAGAAAAAGTTTGGGTCTTAAAAAGCACTAAAACATCACATATTACACAAGAAACTGCATTTTCACAAAAGAGTAAAGCATAGAGCGCTAGGGATCATTTCATGGACGCTATTTCATCAAAACAAAAGGACCGTCATAATTTATCATTGTGTAATAGATTTATAGTACATATCTGAAATGTACCATTAAAAGACTTGTGATTTGTTTCTAATGTTTTTAGTAGGCAACATACAGTTTAGGTCGCGATAGCCAACGACTGAAATGTACAAATAGAAATTCCTTTTAAAAACGTGAAGACTGGATTTTTTTGTCTAATTCACACTGGAAACAGGGAAGGAGAGCAATGACATGATGATCGATGGATTGAAGGATATAAATGTGTTTCAGAAGTGCTGAAGAACTGCAGTGTTTTCCCCAGGCTCCACAGTGTGTGTGTGTGTGTGTGTGTGTTAACCTGTGTATCCTGCAGTGTGTCTGTGGTCCTCATAGGAGTTTTTAAGGGCTCTTTTGTCTTAAATGATGGTGTAAACCGATCTGACTGATGCCTCGTTGAGACAGGAAGTGATTTAATAGAAGGAGAGGAAGTGAGTAAATCCCAGCAGGATGTTTTACTGCGGCTGCTTTTAACTCATTTAACATATAGACATAACATTTAGACATATTTGAAATTTTTGTTGAATTTAATTTGACTTTAGAAAATTGTACAGTTTTCCTTACTTAATCAAAATTGCGCAGTAACTTTTTCATTCAATGGCCCATACACACAGTTTTTTCCTTCTAATAACACGTTGTTTTCTTTCTCTATTCAATATAACTTTTTCTATATAATTCTCTCTCTCTCTCACTCTCTCCCTCTCATTCATCTCTCTTTTTCATTTCCTGAGGTCTAGTAGAGGATTTTGCAGTCAGACTCTGGCAGCACTTTAACACACACATACACACACACACACACACACACACATGTATCCGCATGTATAATTTACCCACTCTTTTTATTTCACACAGACCTTGTACAGCTCCAGAAGTACTTTCCAGAAACATTGTCTCCATATGAACCTAACAAACCAAACAATTAGGTTTTAAAAGTCAGAAAATCTAACAAATAAATGAATTAATAAAGCCAAATGTGTATTTAACGCACTGAACTACTCATCCCATTCAGCTTTGTGAGTGATGTAATCAAATCAGCCATGATGCAAACTATAAAATGATTTACTTTTCTCTCTTACTCTTGTGTTTGTTCTGTAGGTTCTGTCTCAGTCCATCGAGCAGCTGAGGAACCCCAGCACCCATCTGGAGGAGGAGGAGGAGGAGGAGGAGGAAGAAGAGATCACATCGCCCCCTGCTGGAGTCATACGCAGCTGCAGCTCCAGAAACTCTCCGAGCGAACCCATGGCCGCCCTCACAGGAGTCATCCACCTCAAAACTGAGCCTGAGGACGGAGAGAGAGAGCAAGAGAGCTGGGACACACAGAGACACACAGGTGAAGAACAGGAGGAGAGTTCAGCGAAGAGGAAGACAAGAGATGCTGAACACTGTCTGGAAGACATGACGGAAACTGATGTTTGAAAAAGAGAAAGAAATGAAGAAAGCAAGGGCTGAATCTCACAAAACATGTCAAAAAAATGTTCAGGTCATATTTTTTTTTAAATAAATAAAGTTCTTTGTTTTTAATAAAATATTACAAAACATTTTTTTAGCTTTACAGTTTTTATGCATTGTGACTTTTTTATATTCTTAATTAAAATGATTATAATACGGTTTTTAACTTGAAAGCAAAATGCTCAGATTCATTACATACATTGGACTTTCTGTAATTTGTTTTAAAGCAATCATTAATCATGGTGCAAAAATGGAACACATAATATAATATAAATTTTGCATTACGATTAAATCAAAGTGTTGTGTAATTAACTGTAATACAGTAAAAAAATTGATTAAGCATTAATCAAAGTCTAATATTTAGAACAAATACTCCCATTGTACAATAAATACTACAAATAACATAACATTAATTTTGTATTACATAATAAAAAAAAGAATGAATACTGTTATTTAATGTAATATAGTAAAATGACTGCATTTTATGTTTATCTAAGCCTTAAAGATAGATATATAGAACAAATACTCAAATCATGCAAAAATACAGTAAAGAACATAACATTAATTTTGGGTTTCATATAATTTTTTTTAAAAACCTAAAAAGAAAAATGTTCAAATCCATTACGATGCTTAAACATTTGGTCAATAATTATTGTAATACAGTAAAAAAAATAATAATAATAATTTTTCTTTCATAAATTCAATTCAGATATGTAGAACAAATATTGCCATTGTCCAAAAACACTACAAATAATATAACTTTAAGATTTTTGGGGGGGGAAGGCATGTGTGATTGTCATCGCAGTGCAAAAGCAATCTTATCTAAGAAGTTCCCTTTACTTTAAGCAGAATAAAGTTAAATGTGAGTGAAATGTGACCTGGACATTTATTTGAGGCTCAGCCGAAGAGAGCGAGACGGCGAGTAAGAAAGGATGAAAGTGAAGTGAAATACTGAAAGGAAAGAGAAAGTGGGCAGGTATGAGAGTGAACATGTGCTTGTCTGTCTTGTGTCTGTCCTCAGCCCTGTTAGTATGACACTGTCCGTGACCTCTGACCTCTGTCTCTGCTGTGATCTCCACTCTCGGTTGTTGTTGTTGTTGTGTGTGAAGCTAAATAAAGAAAAGCGATGACCTCAGAGCTTCATTTTACCCCCCACATTAAACCAACAGTAGCACAGCAGCTGCTTTTCATGTGACCAGAGGAAATGATGCTAGCGAGCTTTTCTGCTGCTGTTTAAACTTCTGTCGGAAATGATGCTAAATACCATACTCACTGTTAAACTGTGTTTTTTTTCTTTTTTTTTTCTGGTGGTCAAAGACCAATGTCAATGTTGACACACAATAAAGTTTACTGACATACCTACAATTACGGAAAACACTTGTTGTTGCAAGGAAAACAATTAAGTCGCTCATTTCTCTTCACGATCACAGACAACAGCTCACATTAACATGGAAGAGATGGGATTTATCACTAAAAGACAATTATTGCTATGCTCTGCTGTCATCCAGAGGCCGGATTCACCAAAATCTTCTTAAGAAAGAAGTCAAGAAGTTCCTTAAGATAAACTCTAGAAGTTTGTAATTCTTGAAAGGTTCTCAGATACATGTACGAGAACTCAAATAAATCAAATATAGGTCTCATACTGTATGTTCTGAAGCTGCTTAAAATGATAAATTAAATTGCCGTAATTATACATTTAAAAATTCGTTTCCCTTTTAACTCGATTTGAGGGGTTGTAACTCAATTTCAAATTAAGCAAGAAATTCAAATTCATGTATAATCATTATAAACAACCATTGTTTATCAATCATTGGTGTTATTTTAGTAGCACTAAAATATTTTAATTTTATAATGTTTAGAAATGTTATTGTTATTTTTGTTGTCATTTTAATTGAATTGAAGTATTAGTAATTTTGTTTGGGTTTTATTTTCATTATTTTTATTAGTTTGAGTTTATTTTATATTTTATTTGATTTCAGTTAAAGTTTTTATCGTTTCAAATATCATTTTTGTTATTTCGTTTTTATTTATTACTCTCTTTTTTTGCAGTTTTATTTGTATTTACATTTACATTTAATCATTTAGAATAATGAGAAAAATAGAAGAAATCTAAATCAACAAAAGAGCAATAATATTTAACTATAATACTGAGTAGCAAGTTTTTTGTTGTTGTTGTTGTTGTTTTGGTATTATTTGAAGGAACCCAATAATTTAATCGTGTTACATTTCTAAATTTAAGACAAGTTGGAGGTTATCCTAACTTTATAAAGTTATTTATGATGATTTTTAACAACATTCTTTCCAGGAATTCAAACTTAATAAATTTTTCTTAAGCAAAAACTTTCAAAATAATCATAACTTCATTCTTAAGTTATCCAGTCACAGAGATTATTTTCTTTTCTTAAGACTGTTAATGAATCCGGCCTTGGGTTTTCAGTGTTTGTTTACATGATGGGGTCTGTGTTTGTGACGTGTGCAGTCCAGACAGTCAGTGATTCACATGATTCAGTGATTTAGTCAGTAATGGATTCACATATTTCAGTGATTCAGTCAGTAATGGATTCACATGATTCAGTGATTCACTCAGTGTTAGAGTACATTCACATGATTCAGTAATTCAGTCAATGTTAGATTCACATGATTCAGTGAATCTGTCAAAGTCAGATTCACGATTCAGTGATTCAGTGTTTCAGTCAGTGTTACAGTACATTCACATGATTCAGTGATTCAGTCAGTCAGATTCATGATTCAGTGATTCACATGATTCAGTGTTTCAGTCAGTGTTACAGTACATTCACATGATTCACTGGATCAATCAAAGTCAGATTCACGATTCAGTGATTCACATGATTCAGTGACTCACTCAGTGTTAGAGTACATTCACATGATTCAGTAATTCAGTCAAAGTCAGATTCACGATTCAGCGATTCACATAATTCAGTGACTCACTCAGTGTTAGAGTACATTCACATTATTCAGTAATTCAGTCAAAGTCAGATTCACGATTCAGTGATTCACATGATTCAGTGACTCACTCAGTGTTAGAGCACATTCACATGATTCAGTGATTCAGTCAGTCAGATTCATGATTCAGTGATTCACATGATTCAGTGTTTCAGTCAGTGTTACAGTACATTCACATGATTCACTGGATCAATCAAAGTCAGATTCACGATTCAGTGATTCACATGATTCAGTGACTCACTCAGTGTTAGAGTACATTCACATGATTCAGTAATTCAGTCAAAGTCAGATTCACGATTCAGCGATTCACATAATTCAGTGACTCACTCAGTGTTAGAGTACATTCACATGATTCAGTAATTCAGTCAAAGTCAGATTCACGATTCAGTGATTCACATGATTCAGTGACTCACTCAGTGTTAGAGTACATTCACATGATTCAGTAATTCAGTCAAATTCAGATTCACGACTCAGTTATTCATATCAGTGTTGGTGTTTAGATGTGTTTAATGTCTCATTAGTTTGTGAACAGAATCAGTATATTTGCTGTGAATCACCAATATTGTCAATGCTAAAACTTTTTCTCCATGTGTTGTTTGTAGAAAAAACATAGATTTTTCATGTTTACTGTATTACATCTAAAGTTCAAGATTTTCACAGTTCACGACGACGCCAGCACAGAGATGTATAAAGTTTTGTGAATATGCGATATGATTTTGTGATCATACACTGTGTTGAAGGCCTGTGAGATGTACAGATGAATGAATCGTTTTCACTGATGAAACAGATGACTGATGCATTCTTAATCATACGGCCATAAAAGTACAATAAGAGCCTGTTTTTACTTCACTGCTCTGTAAATAACGTTTATTATCCACTGTTACGCTAGATTGAAACAATAACAGCATGAGAAAACCTTGGGTCAAAGGTCATGTTTACGTTGACATTATAGTTTTCAAATAAAAGTTGTTTGTAAACTTCTCTAAAGCTCCTCAGACTCGTCTCATTATTGAAGGTAACTCCGAGCGAACAGGCCTGCGATCTCTCCGCTTTGACCTCGCTGTCTTTCCCTCACATTTTTCCCACAGCTCCTGACGTCTCGGGCTGATGTTGAGGGAGCATTGCGTTAACCTCTTGTGCTCGGGCAGAGCTGTGGGATCAGGTTAACCCTTTGAAGTGTGCTTAAGGGAACCTGTGATCTTCTGGCTGCTATCAAGGGAATGTGTCTGACGCAGATATAGGACCATCACATCACAGACCTCTATGGAGACTCTGCTTTTCTAAAGCTTCAATACGTTAAGCTCTACTGACAGCATTTATGGCATAATATACAATACCTTGCCTATAGAAATGAATACTTTTATTCAAATATATATTTTTTTTAATCAAATAAATGCAGCCTACAAATTGTTTTCAAACATTCTGCATTTATTATTGCTTAGTAACCATGTCTGTGCAAACTTAGTAAACCCAGTAAGCCAGACAATTGCTTTTTACATTCAAAATATGTGCTTAAAACTAGAATTCATTCATCTATGGTATTCCCACCACAAAAATAATAAATTCTAACAACTTTATGAACAACTTTATGCTTTAACAAAAATATAAGCTTCAGATGTGCACGGTTCTGTTAACTATTGTTGTGCACTCTCAGAAATAATTTTTCGAAGTTGTAAATATAAAAACATACTTCAATATTTTTACTTAGTTGCACATTTAATTCAGTGTGGTACTTGCCAATGTCTATGTAATTATTTGTAAGATTTACTAGTAATTTCTGAGTGAAAATGGTTTCAAGGTCAGTTTTTATTCAGTATAAGTGCATTACTGTTATAGTTGTATTTTTACTGAAACTAAACTGCATGTTACATTTTCCCCTTTAATGCCATTTTCCGCTTTAATGCCATTGATAGAACTTAACTTGCATTGAACAAAACCAAAATACAGTTTAGCAGGATATTTGCCTTATGTGACCCTGGACAACAAAACCAGTTATAAGGGTCAATTTTTAGAAAGAATTACCAGAAAGCTCAATAAATAAGCTTTCCATTGATGTATGGTTTATTAGGATAGGACAATATTTGGCAGAGATACAACTCTTTGAATATCTGGAATCTGAGGGTGCAAAAAAATCCAAATATTGAGAAAATCACCTTTAAAGTTGTCCAAGATTTAAATATGTCGTACATCCTTCATCAAATTAATATTGATTTCCCAAGCAGTTACACAACCAGATGCTGTAAAGTGACTCCTTTCTTTGGTTTCCTTTCAGACCTGCTCGACAAAGAAAGTGTCCCGTTTTCTGCCATGCGGCTCTTGTACACTTATTTTCTGGAAAACGCTGCGGTCAGACCTCAATTTGACATCGGCTCTCTATTTCCAGCAAGGGGCCATTTGGTTCTCCACAACTTAAGGCAAACATCATTTATATATAGATTAGGAAATGGAGGAATTATTCCACCCACCCCCAATTAGACTGCCTCCACCTTCCTGCAGAGGTATGCCATTCATCTTGAGGCTCAGCAGGGTTTCAGAAAACAGGCCCACCTGCATCCGCAGCCAGCTGTGAAAGCATCGCAGATTAAATGCTACATGGGCTACTTCTGGCGGTTACAGGTAACATGTTAGACCTTGCATAACCCATTTATGTTCACTTTGGTGCCAAATCTGAGTAGGAGAACCAGCAGTGAAACCGAGTTTTGGCGGTAAAGGTATCAAAAGAGGGTTTTTGCAATGATGCAACCATTTTGGGTTTCCTTCGGTGAAAACCCTCCTGTTACGGTATGTTCAAAAACTGTTTTGGGGGTCATGCAGTTTGGCAAAGAATGGTGAAAAACACAATAAAAAATGTGTAAAAGCAGGAAATTTTTGCTTTCAGAGACTAGAAAACTAAATATGTAAATATGTTATTTCTATTGTTAGGGGTTAATTTGTCACTCTTTTTATATTCAAGATTAGTTGCACAAGCAAAAGACACCTTTTTTTTTGCAATGGTTACTTGTAATACTTGTAATGACTATTTGTGCACTGAGGTGCAAATAACTACAAGTATAAACAACTTGATTTGTAGTAAGTGTAAGATGTATTTATCGCTATTTGTTCTTGGTTTTACATCTTAAGGTATAATGGGTTTCTCACAATTCATTTCAGTGCTGCAACAGTCTAGTAACTGAGATTAAAAAATAAATAACTTTAGTCAAACATTCTTGACTGTGAAACTCGTCTAGATTAAGAAACAACACTCAAGTGAGATTTCCTTGAATGATTCAGAAGACGGCAGTGAAACCAGTGAAGGTCAATTTCACCCCAACACAAATGCTATTTCAAAATTTGTACAGCTTTTCCATAAAAACATGTATCTGATGAAACTCTGCATGCACATTCAGGACCTTAAATAAGAAATATTCACCAAATTTCATGAAGAAATAAAGTATTTCAAGCAACGTGAAAGTCAAGGGTACATCAAACTGACCCCAACACAACAGGAAGGTTCACTCTTAAAAATCAAAGTTCTTTAATCTAGCACTGATTGTGAAGACTATTTAATTAATCTAAAGAACCTTGCTCTATAAAGAAGCTTTTGTTCATTGGAAATTTACCATGGATGTTAAATGTTCTTCATATAACCACAAATGCCCCCCCCTCCAAAAAAAACATTATTTTTTAAAATATTTTTAATATGGTTCATGGATATATGAATAAATGATGAGCATTTTTCACCGTATTTTTTTAAATAAGCACAAAATACAGAGAAAATGCTCATCATTTATTTATATATCCATGAACCGCAGAGGCCCAAAAGTATGCAAAATATTTATCATGTGCAAAAGTGACATTTCATAAATGTGTAAACAACAGCCGAAGTGCTTGCAGTGTTTGGTTTCTAAACATCAGTTGAACATTGGTTCTCAGCAGCCAATAATTCACCTCACATCACGATCAAAACAAGCCATGTTTATTGTATTTAAAGGGACAGTTCACCCCAGAATGAAAATTCTGTCATTAATTACTCACCCTCATGCAGTCACAAACCTGTAAGACCTTCATTCAACAAGGTTTTCAACAATTCTTCTCACAGAGTTACCGTCTTCTGCCATTTTGGAGACTACTATGATGCATGTGTGTTTTCCCCAGAACGTAGCTAATCAATGTAATCAGCGTTGTTTACTTTCAGCAAGAACTGTTGAATAAATTGTTATTTTTGTTTTCTTTGCAAACAAAAAGTATTCTTGTAGCTTCGCAAAATTGAGGTTGAGCCACGGATGTGACATGGACTGTTTTACTGATGTCCTTGCTACGTTTCTTGGTCTGGGAACATTTCAGTTGTGTTTCTGTCTTTGGGAGGGTCAGAGAGCTCTCAGATTTCATCAAAAAATATCTTAATTTGTGTTCTGAAGATGAACAAAGGTGTTCAGGGTCTGGGACGACATAAGGGTGAATAATTAATGACAAAAAATTTTTATTTTGGGGTGAACTAACCCTTTAATGTTGTCTGGGTCATAAAAAATAGGTAATTAGGTAATTGTGTAGAAACCATTTTAACTCAGAAATGGCTACATTTTTCAAACGATTAAAAAGAAACAGCAAGTAACACAATTTAGAAAATCTGAAAATGTAAAACTTTTTTTGTGTTAGAATATCATCAATGTAAATTTAGAAGCATTTTCCTTGCTAAATGATATTTTAAGTGAAATCTCAAGCTCAAGACTATGCTGGATCAAACAAAAACTGGACTGGATCACATGCATGGACTGGACTGACAACCAAACTACCAATACCTTTTTCTTTCCGGAGCATTTGGGGCTATTTTAACCCCTCGTGATGTGTGTGGTCAAGGTTACAGAAGAGAAGCCTCCTGTCATTTAGTTTAATGATGTTGCGCGGATTGACTGTGGCGAAGAAACAAAAATAAAGTCACTCACCACTGAGAGACTCCAGAATCTCTTGAGTTTATTTTCAGAGATTAATAGAGAAAGAAAATATAAAAAAATTACACACTTCAGTAGCTGTATCTGATCAAGATAAATGATCACCTGAGGATTTATCATTACACAGAGAGAGTGCTAAAACAAAAGAAGGCAAACTGATTGTAAAGCAACTGATAAACCAGAATATATCTGTGTTTTTGGAGACCGGAGGCACATGATCCATAAACACACAGATTCCACCAACAGGCAAATATTCAAGGACAAACTGCCTGTGTTCAGTTTACAGTGCAGTGGAGCTGATCATTAAACAAACAAAACATTCATCCCTGTTACTGCATTGACACTGAGGTCCCATGAGAAGTTTATTATTCCCTTCTTTTACTCAAGACGGCGGAGAGAGAAGAAAAAACACAGAGGAAAGCACATTCTTGCAGCATGACCTGTGCTGCAGAGAAACCCCGGCGTGAAAGGTAATAAATTTGTTGTGCATAATATATGTGATATCAACACGTTCAGAGCGGCGAGATACTGCGTTAAAAATTATACTACCATAAAAGAGTGTAAAATGCATAAAACAGTTTGGTTTTATGCTTTGAAATGGGGCTCACATGACGTCATCCAAAACCCATGTAGGGAATTATGTGCCCCTGAAGATACATAACGCAAGAAAGAAATCCTTCATCACAGGCCGCGGGGAAATATATTTAAAACTGATGTTCACCACTGCTGATTCATTGAATGTTTAAAAAGATTGTGAAGTCCTTTATAACAAAAAACAAGTGGAGAACAGCGGTTCTCACCTGGAGGTTCGCAGGTTTGTTGTAATAATGCTGCAGCTATACTAAAAGTGATGTAAGATGCTACACTTATAAGTGCAAATAATAAGTGCAACCAACTATTTTTTAAATGCATATTACAGATGTTGAATAATTAATCTATGAATATGTTTATTCCAGTTCAAATGTCATAACTGGACCTTCCAGTGAAAACGACAGACAACCCAGAACAAAAGATTTGATACTATTTCAGTTTCACCGCAAATGTATACATTTTTTAGTCATGATTAACATAAAACAAAAAGGCACTATTAAAGGAGATTTGTGTGTCCTTTCCTATATAATATATTGCATATTTGTTCCTAAGCAATATCCTATATCCTAAAGAGCAGGCCAAAACATCTGAAGCTTTCAAAACTCATTCAAGTCATATGAATTTTTGATTCATGTTTTTGTTGTTGTTGTCCTCTATTTTTATTTTTATTTTTTGTCTTATGTATGTAACATACTATGGCTCCCATTTACACAATAACATTAAAATATTTATTGTAAAAAACAAAAACAAAAAACCCAGGTCATTTAAACTTTTTAAATCACAAAATCTCACTTGTTTTAGAACCATAAGATATACACTTATGAATTTACACTTTGCAGTTGAGTTTATTTCTCAAAACTGTATTATTATTTTTTTGTTACATTTCACAACTGTTTTTTTTTTTTCTGCCATGGAATTAAAAAAATTAAAAAAGTTAATAGCAACTTCTGTTTTGTCTTGTGCCTGTTCCTTTAAGTATCTTTTGTAAGCTCCTCACCTGAAGTCCAATGTAAGCAAAACCGGTTGCAACTTTTGTTAGTGAAAACTTTACGTTGTCCACCTGTCAGCAGGAACATTGCACAGAGCAGACTTTTGAAAGCTGGAGAGATGATGAGCCGTGTGCACGTGGAATCTGGTTTATTCTTCTTCTTTCAGCGTTCCTGTGTGCACATGCAGGTGTTCGGCTATGAAGCAGTAATGTATCGTGGCTGTTATTCTTTCCGTACATTATTACCACACGAGTGGCGTGGGACAGCACTGACAGTGGGCTAAAGGGAAAGACTCGATGCAGAGAGTATAAAACAGACCACCCTGAACTCAAACACAGGCCCAGTGAAGCCTTTCTGTTTGACTCTGAAGCACTCGCCTGGTGCCGTCCGATTGTTCATGCCGTCCATGAGGCCAGTCCACTATAATATGTGGCTTTGTTCGGTTAGGCAACAGTTACGGCTTCAGCATGGATGGAGAAAATTGAGTTTTACAGGATAAATGACGCAATAAGCCATGCGCTCAGGGCAGACCACCGCAAACTTTTGCTCCCTGTTTCTTTTTTCAATGACTGACAGAACTGAAAATACTCGCAATGAAGCCTAACAGGTTCATTCTTTGAAAAGTCAGCATGAGTTTTTATCACTGTAGATTTTAAAGGCTACAATAACATTGCTGCAGCCGCTAAAGGCGAATAATCAAAACATTCTGCTGTTTATGAATGAATTTATTTTGAACTTATGATCGCTGTTCTCGGGTGCAGCTGTCAAAAGTCTCGTAATGATGGTGGGAATCAGTGAAGGACATTACATTTAGTTTTTTGAGCTGAAGCAGGTGCAAATGACACCAATATTTAAAATTATAAGACCTATAAAGTGATGCACAAAACACATTTCAGCTCTGTAATCTAACAAAACTGAGAAAAGTACGCTCAGACTTGATTTGGACCATCAGAAAAAGACTGGATCTTGTAAAACGGGAGTCGCTTAGCAAAATGAAGCAAAGTGGTTGGAGGCATGTGATGTCAGCAAATAAAAAACTTTGTTTCAGAGATGGAGCACATTATTAAATCTTGATTATAAAGACGCTACATTTAGTTCATTGATGAATCATTCACCATAAGACCAGAAACATGTTTTTACAAAGTAAATAGTACATAAACATTGACCCTAAGTCAAATCATACGGTAAAAACACTACACTACACAATAAAATCTTGCACTATCTTTAATGACTGCTGCTTTTCATCTAATTTGTTGGATATTAAATTACAAAGCTTTTCTTTTATTAATGCACATTAGATTAGAAATGTACTGCGCTCGGTAGACCAATCACAACAGACTGGGCCTTCTGACCAATCAGAGCAGAGGAGTATGCTTTGAGAATCATTGGAAAATGAGGTGATATTAAATGCATATTTTAAAGAAAATTAAATCTTGCATGCATGAAAACCTATTGTAGGAGGCTCCCAAAACAATTGCATAACAGGGGCACTTTTAAACTCACTGTGTTTTTTTCATTGTCTACTTCCATATTCTTTAAAATGCAAGCTAACATCTGAAGGCTTTATGCAACCCTTTGAATCAAAGTTAAATGTGGCCATAGAGAGATAGAGTTTGGTCATGCTCCAATATAATATATCTAAGATGAAATGAATGACTCAACAATGTTTCTTTGTAGGTGTGTGGTCCCATTGAGTTAAAATGGTGGTAATGAACCTCAGTACCCGAGGGGGTGATATGTTTCCTTCAAATGTATTTGCCAACTCATTATATGGACAAATTAAGAGCTTTGAATAGAGTGCTGCGGGGATAACATATTATTTTAGGCCAAAACCCAGAAACAAGCTGCATTTTTTGAACTTCCAGTTCCATTGCTCTCGAGTCAATGTTTTTTTTGAATGGGTTTTTGGTTAAATGCATGAAATAAGGTCTGTGTTTAACACAAGATCAAGATGTTTTCATGTTTTAGTCCACTCATAAATTTAATTAATATCCCCTTAAAGCTTTTTTATTTCTTGAAAAAGTCTGTTGCCTTCAAGTGGCTAAACGGGACTACAAAAACCTCATTAAACTAAACATTTCACAGCTACGCTGTGTATAATTGCACTCTTGCGAGCTCTTATAATTTATTTTGTGAACAGATTTGTGAAAAGCTTAATTGGTGGCGATGGAGTTGTGTGACTGTGATGCCTATGTTTAGCTTTTTACTTCAGCTGATTGTATTAAGGCATCAAAATTGGTAAAAGTTGTGTTCATTTGGCAAGATAACCATGAACATGACAAGAGTTTATTTTCTGCAATAATCCAAAAGCCATTGGAAAAATCCCGTTGGGTTTTTGTCAAGGGAACCAGGGTGATGTAAACTTCTGGTTTGGCCTACAAAAATATGTTACTACTCCAGAACTCTATAAAATGCACCATACAAGTTTCAAGTTGTAATGACTATTTTTGTGTTATTTTAAATCTTGACAGTCTTGCCTTGAAGGGGTTTTTCTATGGCAACATTGGCAAGAGTGTTTTCCACTAATAATATATCAACACACAAGTGTGAGTAAATGTTTTAGTTGAATTATTGCATTTAACTTCTAAATGTCCTGCACCACGGAATTCAGTCAATGAAACAGACATGCACACACACACAGAGCTCATGTATAGAAAGATGAATGAGCCTTTAGTGGAGCTGGTTTATGAGTTTGTCAGGCTGATTGCTCTTATGGTCCACGCTGTTATCTCAACCCTTCTGAAGGATCAGCACTCCCTCTCAAGTTATGGGAGATAAGACCGCTGGAGGAGGGCAACTCACTCCTGGAGTTCAAAAGAGAACAGTTTTATCTGCTGGTTGATGGAGAGACGTTGTGTGGATGGGAGGCAGACTCCAGTCAAAAGAGATCTTCATCCATTCAGGTTTAGGTCACTTCCACCTCCCCCAATCCCATCAAAAACATGTCCTCAGTCTCTCAGCCAGTGCACATTGGCACGGTCATTTCTCATTGTAGATCTGTCTTAAACAGTAAGTGAGATTAGGAATAGTCCTGCTGATGCAACTCAAGGTGCTTGTTCAGTCTACTGAATTAAAATGAGCAAATGCAACACATTTCTTGATCCTTTTATCATAACTTTTGTACTGCATGCAATCCATTTAAATTCGAAAACTGCAGGCATTAATCATTTTTGTTGGCATAACTTGGCCAGGGATTTGTAGCTCCCAGTATGCACTGCATGGAGTTTCATGGGGAAAGCAAATGTTGAAATAAAATGCTATTTCAAGCATTTTATGCAAGATGAGAAAAAAGGGCTAATTTTAAATGGGATTTTGAATGGTTTGTGTTATGTTGCATCATCACTGTGGTGAAAAGTGGAGCTTTTAGGCTGAGGATGGGTATGTGATTAATGCTGCTTTACTCAATGAGCATTTACTATTTTGCATGCAATTACGTGCTGTTGCTAGTTAGCACTAACTACTAACTCACAAAAACATGTGTTTGCATGCTAAAGAGTAAATGCTCACCTAGTGAAGCTGCATTAAGATTATCACCCTCAGCCCATCCAAGATGTAGATGAGTTTGTTGCTTTATTAGATTTGGAGAAATGTAGCCTTTCATCACTTGCTCTCCAATGGATCCTAAATGGGTGCCGTCAGAATGAGAGTCCAATGATGGATTTGTTTCTTGCAAACATGCAGTTTTTGACTTCACAAAATGTTGGACTGACAGCTGATGGACTGGAGTGGTGTGGATATTATTGTGTTTTTTTATCAGCTGTTTGGACTCTCATTCTGGCGGCACCCATTCACTGCAGAGGGTGAGGACATTCCATTGATGAGACAGAGATGCAATGCTGCATTTCTCTAACACTGATGAAGAAACTAACTCATTTACATCTTGGATGGCCTGAGGGTGATTACATTTCCCGTAAATTTACATTTTGAGTGAACAATTCCTTTAAATGTCTTACTTCAACTAGCATCTCTCTTGTTCTCTTTAAGTAAGTTTTCAACTGTGATATTTCTCTCACGCTTGACTTATTTTCTACAACAATGAAAGCGTCCCGTATCATTCATCATCAGACTCCCATTTCTTATGTTTAAAAACCCAAGAGGGAGGAATTCAGTTTACAAAAATTTTGTTGAAACTCCCTATAATTGAATAAAAGGCCTGAAAAAATGCCATGAATCTAATTAGGCACATATCTCTTGAAATCAACGCTGGTCTGCCCTCTGTAATACATCCATGTTTGCTTTTCTTCATTGAAGAGCCACATCAAAAAATGAGTTTTTTTCTGGTATGCTGAGGCTAAAGAGGTTATACTTAACTTACTTACTAACACAAATAGCCCACAGCAAGGTAGCGTTTCATTGGCTCGCTCTCTGTCTGTGTCTCTCTCATTCTTTGAGATGCTCTTTAGATTGCGACCCTCTTTATTGGAAGCAGATACAGCTTATGTAATCTTTATGCATCTCTGTTAGCTGTCAATTTGTCACTGTGATCAAGGAAACAGCCAGTGAATGTCCATTTGTGTGTGTGTGTGTGTGTGAGCAAAGGCAAGTATCACTACTACTAGGGTGAAAAAAGTATTATTAGTGATTGTAAACCATTTTCAGGCTCTTTCAGTTAATCCAAAAGTAAACTGAGTGAAAGTGAACCCAGTTCTCACTGAATTTACACCGAACATGAAAAAAATGTAGGTCAAGTAGGTCATTACAGTGTTTCATGCCACTTTTTACTAATGCATTTTTACCAGTCATATCGCAACTTTGAAACTGAAACATTGGGCTAATTTTGATTTCCAGATTCTCCCCATAATTTCTTGTTCTTCATGCTCTTTTTAATAATAATTGCAAAAAAAAATAGAATGTAAAACAGATATTTTTAAAAAACATTTAAAGTTGTGTTGTGGTAACGCAAAACGGGTAACACGAGTAACGTAATGTTTTTTTTTGTAATGCATTACTTTTACATTACATTTACATTTTATTGCATTAAGTAGAGGCTTTTATCCAAAGCTATTTACAGTGCATTCAGGCTGTAATTTTTTTTTCTTTTCTTTTTTTACCAGTATGTGTAAAAAAAGTACTTTTGAATTTACAAGAAAATATCCAAGTTACGTTTTCACATAAGTAACAGCAGTTACTTTGTTTTCCCATGTATTGATAAACAGCTCTCCTGTTATGTCCCTGTGACGAGAAAAATCTGGAGCAAAATGTGTGAGCTGTGTGAACATGACATTACTGTAGCTCTTGACAAAATGTGCATGCATTTACATTTACATCTCACTGTACAAAAACAGACTCAGTATTCCTCAAAACGAATAAAAAGTGGAATGCAAAAAATATTTTGCAAACCTGCAATAATTAAATGTTACATAACACAAATACCCTTTAGGTGTTTAATCCCACTTTATTAAGCACTGTCTTTGATGCTGACCTTTGATGATCCAGTTCAACCATACTTGGCAAAAATGACTTTAGATGAATCTGTGCTTCCAAATGAAAAAAGTAACGTACTGCATTACTTTCCATAAAAAGTACTTTTTAGGGACTGATGCAATATTGTTATGCATTACTTTTAAAAGTAGCATTCCCCAACACTTGCCACAATGCTAGCGGCGATGCTTTGAAATCGTTACTTTGAGTGTTGTGGTAGCGTATTTTAGGATATTTTTTACGTTTTTTGTCTAAATAGTAGCAGTATGAGATTTTAGATGTTATTATATCACAAGTAAAATCATGGTTGCAAATATTTATCAAAATAATGAAAATATGATTAGTTTTTTTGCGATTCTGAACAATTTTCTGGGCTTCTTCAGTGAATCCAAATGTGAAAATCAACCCAGTTTCAGGTCTGAATCTGGCAGTTTGCTTTCCAGATCCTTTACTCTCTTCTTAGTAATAATTGCAAAATATAGAAATTCAAAGATACATTTGAATGGTGCTGCCAAAATGCTTGGTTGTTGCTTGCTATGTAATTGCAAAGGTGTTTTGATTGTTTTTTTTCAAGCTAAAGTTAAGTCAATAAAGTCCACCTCAAGTCTCTGTTCAGTGTGATTGTTGGTTAGCAGCAGCAGCAGCAGTATGAGACGCTGCAGTAGATGTTCACAATTTAGATCACAGATGTGATATTTATCAAAATAATGACGATTTGATTTATTTTTTGGTCAAATCTAGCAGCCCTAATGCTCTCCGCCAGGCCACAGTGCAGTCTAATTTGTATCTACGATCACATTGAGCGAGATAATCGATCCTGTCACTGCCAGAGCGCTGACTAATTCAGCTCACCATTCATTTCAGATGTTTATGTTCAAGAAACTCTCACATCCATGAACTCGACGACTCAAATCAGTCTGTGCCGTTATCAGGCTGTGATGTCACCGACGCCTCATTTAAAGGAATTCTGGGAATCTTCCTGCACTGAGATGAGGATTCAGTGTCTGTTTTTTTACACTCTGTGGTTTTAATCAGAAACTCGATCCTCTTTCCTAATCAGCACATTGATTTCCCTCCTGCTAACACGGGTCAGACGGAGCAGATCTGCTTTCAGACGAGACCACAAATCAAGCCCCCACCGCAGAACGGCGGAAAGCCCTTCCTCAGCTCGGCGCTCTGCTTTTTGATCAGGCACTCAGTAAGACAGGGAACTTGCTATTGCAGTCTAGCATTTGATTATAGCGGAAAGCTCTTTTTTCAGTTTCTTTTTTTGGGAATGTGCCCCTTGAACTGCAACTGCACGGAAACCAAAGTTCATCACGAAAGCAGATGTTCAAAGCGAGCTTGACCGTGATTTTTGAAGCGCGATAGTCCTGCGTGTTTTAGACTCGACAAGAATGAAAACATCATTTGTTTTCAGTAGTGTTAAACAGGTTTGTGCTCCATTCAGAATCAAAGAATAGGATCCTTTTAATTCATAAGTGTGAATTTAAACTGAAATGGCCACAATACACAGGAAGTTGAATTGAAATGACAGGAACAGGAATTAACACCGGTAATGCATTCTGGGAAAGTCTAAAAAAAATAATTTACAAATAAATTATATAATAATAAAATTGTATAATTACGTAATAAAAACAATATAAACAGTGTGTATACAGTATTTAATAAAACAATTTTTTTTTTACATTTTTATAAAATTTCATTGTAAAAATAGAAATATATATTAAAAAAATATACTTTTTACACACTAGATAGATAGATAGATAGATAGATAGATAGATAGATAGATAGATAGATAGATAGATAGATAGATAGATACACACACAATATACAATTACATTTCTGGAAGAAAAGGAAATAAAAAAATGCATATAAAAACGTTTTATTCTTTTTTTTAAGCTTTAAATATCTTAATAATCTTACATTCAAATTCAGATGGCAGTTCTGTTAAAATGCAGTTCTGAATGGAGCAAAACGTTGGCATCTGGACAGACGTTTAACGTTTTGAGCAGTAAAACCCGGTTGCACACTTCATAAAGTGATGTTTTTTAACATGTTGTCAGGGTGAAAAGTGGTGTTCCGCTCAAATAGCCCTTCATCATTTGATTTCCGAGGAGTTTATATTTCATCTGCTGTGCTGCTGGATTGAGCCTCCCTGTTTTTAAACCCGTCCACTGGGTCTGCAGATAAACATGACCCTACTAAATCTCAGCCAGAGCAAATCTAACCGATGCTTTGGACCGTTCCTGCCTTTCAACGACTACAAAATATAGAGCTGGCTTATCTGGACGGTGTGGACAGAGTGGACTGGAGATGAATGAAGTGGTGTGAAGAGAGAGCGACAGATAGACATGGAGACAGGCGGAGAGATTCAGCATAACCCAGCATGATAAACTGCTTAATTAAGCTTTCGTTGCAAAACAGCAATTGGAACCTGGGAATCTCCAGCTGTGAAAGAAATGACGAAGTAATTCCACAAGATGAACCGCTCCAAATATAGAACCACGTGACTTCCCAGCATGCACGGCCTCTAGCATGCTAGAAAAAACACTGATTTTTGAGAGTGTAGAATTAAAAGGGTCAGGTTGAGATTCTTTACATGGCTACTGTAGTTTTTGTTGACTCTATCCTTGAAACATGCATGAAAGCATCAACGGTGTACTTATGTGTTCAAACAGAGCGACTGATTCAGTTCTGTCTGGATTGTTTCAAGCCCCAAAACCGTGACGGCCATCTGTGTCAAAACCCAAGCCAGTGAGTCTTTTAGTTGAAAAGAACAAAGACGACTGTTTTTCTTCCTTTTTTTCCAAAAGGAACTTTGAGATGAAGAATAAATATTGTTTTCCAGAGAGGCTGTGAGTCAGTCTTTGGTTGTTTGGGGGTCGAGGATGAGGGTGGTATCACAGCGAGACTGTATGCTTTCTGTCTTGGTTATTTCTATTGGCATTTTGTTTCTAATCCAGCAGGATTCGGGTTTGTTTCATGTGGATTTAGAGGTTCAGGAACCCAAGGATGGAAAAAATCTACTGGAGCAACACGGCAAAGAAAACAGCAACAATACGGTGGACTTCACCGCAAACACTCGGGTGGTATTTCTGGATTTATGCATTTATAGAGAAAGAAATACACAAATCCAATTTGGCTCCAGATCTGAAAACAATCACAGGGAAATCTTTCTGCCCTGAGGTACATCATGGGCAGGGTAGTAAGTTTGGGATCAGAAAGAAATGAATACTTCTGTTTAGTAAGGATGCATTCAATTAATCGAAAGTGACAGTATAGACATGTATAATGTTCTTTTGAACTTTCCCTTAATCAAAGAATCCTGAAAAATTAAATGCATCATGGTTTCCAAAAAATACAATTAGAAATGTTTCTTTAGCAGCAAATCAGCATATCATAATGATTTCTGAAGATCATGTGACACTGAGGACTGGAGGAATGATGCTGAAAATACAGATTTAATCACAGCAAACAATTACATTTTGATAAGTATTCACATAGAAAACGCACATTTTAAATTATAATAATATTTCACAACATTACAGTTTTTACTGTATTTTGGATCAAATTAATGCAGCCTTAGTGAGCAGAAGTGAGACTTTAAAATCATTCAAAAACATTAAAACATCTTTCTGACTCTAAACTTTTGAATTCGTATTGATCAGAGTTATCATCATTAACTAAAACTAAAACCATAAAAAAGAACTTGAAATAAAATAACAATAACATTTCAGCTAATTGCCAAGGCATTTCTCATTTAGTTTATCTTGAATTAACTTTAAGTAGGCCTACTAAAATAACTAAAAGTAAATAAAAAGAAAAACTAAACTAACTAATTAAAATATTAACAAAAACTATCAAATTCTATCAATGATACTAAAATAACTGATATGAACCTATTCAAAAAAGGGACAATATCTGTCTAATGACAAAAAAAAGAAAAATGACCGTTGCACCATTTTTCATCGCACTGTTCACCAAAAATATTCATTGACCAATAAGATTTAAGCTTTTGAGTCATGTGTTCATATTCCAGATAGATCATGCACTGTCATTACACTCTGTTTGTTACACTATACTTACAGTGCACCTGCATTATTATCAATATACCACACATATTCCTGTGTCAGTTTCTGCTTTTGTTTCGTATGACACCTGTGTTTAATTTAAGGGTCTCTTTGGCTGCTGTGTAGATTCAAAGTGGTTCTGTGAGTTTTGCGTGAAAGCAGAGACATACATGTATGTGTGTGTGTGTGTGCGACCTACAGAACTCAAAGGACTCACGCTGTGTGTGTTGTGCTTTGACTGACGGAGGAGCTGAGCACAAATCATCTCTCTGCTATATCTAAACCTCTCGGTGCTGGAAAGCATGAAGTTATGTTCACAAGCCATTTTATATTCCTCACATGAGATTTCTGAGAGAAACAACACACTGAACAAAAATAAATGTCTTCATTTTAACCATCAGGACACAACTGAATAAAGAAAAGTGTCTCTGTATAACAGGATGAAAGTTTTCATTGTGATGAAATATTTTTCTCTTTAGAATAATATGCACAGATTAATTACTTACAATAAGGTCACAAAGGCCATTTCTGATTTAACGTTGGCTTTCATAAACGACACCAAGCATCTCCATCTCTATCTAATCAGAATTTCCCTATTATGAATGTTATGAATATTTAAAAAATGTCAAACATAAATTGGATTCCTCAACCATAAGACACATTCTGTACGACTTTAGCTTGACATTACAGTACTGTGAGAAATATTTGCTGTTTTTTTATTTTATGGTAAACTGCCTGCACTGTTTCCTCATCTGTAAGTCATTATGCATAAACATCAGCTTAAATTATGGATAAACATATGCATAAACATAAAATACAGATGATGATTCAATGCATTTTCACTGTGTTATTAATATGAAATGCCCTGCAAAATCCGTCTCAGCATCAGCTTTGAATTTTATTCACAGAGCTGTTTCTCCTTTACATCTGAACTTCAAATTTTAAAATAAGTTTTGCTTGCGTGCAATTAAAGTCGCTATGAATTTACATCTACGTTCGGCGGATGCTTTTTATCCATTGCATTCAAGCTACACATTTGCATGTGACCAATTCACTTCACTTGCCTAAACGAACCCATGACCTTGGTGCTGCTAGTGTCACACTCACTGTTTGAGCTACAGGAAAGCAGTCCATCAAATGCAGAAATACAGATGTAAATAAATGTAAATGTGTACACATGTCAGGTTCAATCAGGCAGAGAAATCAGTATTCACATTTACATTTATGCATTTAGCAAACACGCTAACTGAATCATACAGTACTGTCATCTGACCATAGCATCTCTGAAACACATAAACACCTAAAAACCACAGAGGTTTTATGAAATCATTCAAAAATGAAGTAAAAGCAGCCGCACAGAGATGTTTAGTGTGATTAGGTTGGGATTTGGAAATCAGATCAGAGATGTTTCTTCATCCCTGACTTCTTCTCCTCCTCCTCAATCTGTCTGTCATAAGCTGTCTATCCTCATCCGTCTCTCTGTGACATGCACCCACACCTCTTTTCTGTTTGCTCAGGTGGACAATACTGTGGTTTTGGAGTGAACCAGTACTGACCCTCTACTTCAGCACACACACACACACACACACACACACACACACACACACACATACACAGGCATGTCCACCTACACAAACTCACACAAATTACTCAACCTTTTAACTGGCAGCATCACTCCGAGGTTCATGCAAAGTCAACAGATTACTTGTCTGGATGAATCAATGAAAATTCTGAAGTATTTACTTGCCAGATAGTGTCACTTTATTTGGCTTTCAGTTTTAGTTTCATCTGTTAGCACTGAGGATATCCTCTATGTGCAGTGCTGGGTAAATAACTTAATATAAAATATATATTCCAATCCTTGTTATCAACATTGTGCTATGCATTAAACATTACATTACAGCAGGAGTTTGGGGGGAAAAAAATAAAGAATTGGAGTGAATCAATAAATTATGAATTTACTGCCATTGTGTGAATAATATGTGTAATCCATAACAATAATTTAAAATGTAATATAATTGCTTTATTGAAATGTGATTGTGTAATCCAAATTACTTGTGATCAGTTACTACCCATAGTAACTATAAAATGTTTATTTTTAATTAATTATTTCCAATTCATCATTTTAACCCACTAAATATACTTTTTTGTTAGCTAAGTTAATACTGTATGTAATAATATCAGTGTCAGAAATGAATGGCAGAAAAGGTGACAGAAATATGCCTGAAATTCAAAATATGGCGGTAAAAATGTGTTAATTTCTTATAAAACATGAGCTGATACTGATTTAGTTTCATATGCAGCTTTACATGCATTAAATTAAATATTTTCAGTTAGATATTTTAATGCATTGATTACATCTAGATATTTGACAAAATTGCATGGCATACAGTGTGTTTTGATATAGTTGGAAATGCCCCAGGAAATCAGCTCCAGGAGTCAAACATGGGCTTGTATTTAAAAAGCTCAACTCTGACACTGGTATGTATGTCTGGAAGGGGAGCCGAACACCTGCAGGGTCTCCGACCATCATTACCCAGACTCCCCCTCTCATGCAGTGACACGGCCGAGACCAGGTTGGACACGTCAGACCCTTACTGCACATCCAGCCTGAAACAGGATATGACATCGGACAGAGAGCTGGTCTCACCACACATGGAAGTCATCAGAACTCAAGAGTGCTTGTGTGATGGTGGTACAAAAAAACTCTCTCTCTCTCTCTCTCTCTCTCTCTCTCTGTTATAAGATCTTCAGGAAGTAACACATAAAAAAGATACATTATGCTACAAAGTCGAAGACACTTTAACTAAAACTGCACTGAACAAAGTTATAATTTTTCATGAACTGAACTCAAAGGACTTTTTCTATGTATACAAAAGGCCTATTTCTCTCAAATTTTGTTCACAAATCTGTCTAAATCTGTGTTAGTGAGCACTTCTCCTTTGCCGAGATAATCCATCCACCTGACAGGTGTGGTATAACCTGTGCAATAATCATGCGGTCTAATCAGCATCTTGATATTCCACACCTGTGAGGTGGATGGATAATCTCGGTAAAGGAGAAGTGCTCACGAACACAGATTTAGACAGATTTGTGAAAAAATATTTGAGAGAAATAGGCCTTTTGTGTGCATAGAAGAAGTCTTACATCTTTGTGTTCAGCTCATTAAAAATGGGGGCAAAAACAAAAGTGTTGTGTTTATCATTTTGTTCAGTGTGTATATATATACATATATATATATATATTATATATATATATATATATATATATAGAGAGAGAGAGAGAGAGAGAGAGAGAGATAGAGAGATGTAAAGTATGTATTGTATGTGTATATTTATATATACTGTATATGTATATATGTATGTATAAATATAAAACATTTTATTTCTGCTAGTTATCAAGTCAGCATTTCTCATTCAATCTTCTCAACTTCTTAATTTAGTTCAACTTGATGTACAAAGAAGACTAAAATGGAAATAAAATTAGTAACGACCGTATACAGACATATAAACAAACAATCATACAAATTACAAGAAAACATCAATTCTTAAAAGTCCTTAAAGTCTTAAAACTTAAACAAGTTGCATATTTGAACTTCCAGTCCCATCGAACCGAAGTCAATGTTTTTTTTTAATGGGTTTTTGGTTAAATGCCTGAAATATGGTCTGTGGTGAACACAAACTCAAGATATTTTCAATGTGTATTCTGTGACATAAAATTCACCGGTAATACAGTTTTGAATCTCTCACTTGTCTTGACAAAGTTGGTTGCTAACAAATCACTGGATTTATAATTCAGCTCAAACTATTCTAACTCAAACTTTCAATTTACTCTACTTAATTCAGTTTAACTCAAACGTGTAGATTTGAAATAAAGATTAGCAGTAGTGAAGCTAAAGTCATGCATCTGAAAACTAACCCTTGCTTTTACTTTTACAAATGTGTAAGAATCACAAACTTTTGTGTGTCACATAGTTTATTCTCTGTAATAATCCAAAAGCCAGTGGAATCCAAATTGTTGTTTTTTTATTTCGTTTTTTTTGTCGAAGGAAACAGGATGATGGAAATAGGTTTAAAGGCTGGTCTACAAAAACACCAGTTTAAGGAGCTGGTTTTCCCAGCATGCTATCTTGGTGTATGTTGTTTTTATTACTCGTATCCATCCTTCTCGATTGCAATAGGCCTTTGTTAGCATAGCATAAGGTTTGTTTTCCTCTCATATTCAAAGCCATTAATCAAACATGGCAGTGAATCTCCTCAGAGGTTTGGGTTTGGGCAGTGTTCGTTTCTCTGAGCAGTAATCACTGTATTTCACAGTCTTCTGCTCTTTGAATTAAAAAAGGAAAGAATGCTAAGGTTTAGCTACATCGCGTGTATAGCGCGACCTGTCATGTCGTGTTTATCTTAGCTGTTTCCTCTTTGCTGCCTGAATGGGGAGCCAATTAAACAGTGCGGTTGGGTTTGATTGTGTCACGATTCATTAGGCAGAATTAGCATCTGTGGAGGTTAGCGAGACGACTCTTTTGTCGCTGTTTATTTTGTTCTGTCTCCTTCACTGGTTCGTTCATTAACCTTCATTCAGCTGAATCACTGCGATGGACAGATATTTGGCAAGGTAAAGTATGAATTTAGTTAAGCAAACAGCAACTAGGGGTGATATGCATCGATCAGATGAGTAAAGATATGATAAATCAACGCAATGCATAAAATATTTTAGATTTTGAAGCACCTCTTAAGCACATCTGCATGCAATGTCCTAAAGGAAAACCTTTAGAAAGAAATACTTGTTTGACTGTTAAAACATGTCAATTTGTCAGCAAATATTCAATGAGTTTATTTTTCTTTATTTTCAACACCTCAAGTACTTAATTTTGTTGTGTACGTCCTAACAGAGACAATGTTACATAATTGCATTGTCATCTCATTACAATTGTTTTCATTGTAAAAAAAAATTCACCCAACTCTTTTTAAACTTGTGTACGCTTTTAATTACTTAAAATCTTAATACTTAATTCAAAAATATATTTAACTGAGCTTCACTGTTTATGAGATATTTAGCATAATATTTAAAATGACTTTTGACTTACTTTGACAAACTGTAAATGTAACAATATTATGCAGTAAAATTACATAAAATGTCACATTAGATTTATTAGTTTTTTCACTATACTGAGTGAGAAAACTTACTGTTAACCAATTAATAGTGGCATTTTTATAGTCTTTTACCGTTAAATTATGTTTATTTTAAGTGCTGACTGGTTTTGCATGGGTAAGTACAAGTGGCATTTTCTGAAGAAAATGCAAGACTTAATATTTTATGATTAAACATGGCCGTTTGAGGGTTTTTGGTGCTGCAACATGTTGAGCAGCAAAACACACTCGTATTTGTCTTCAAATGAAGTTCGTTGTGCTAGTCCAGCCTTGAATGACACTTCAGATGCCATACAGTGAAAAGATCAACACCTTCACTGAAGAACATTACGTAAATAAACATCTCTGAGAGAGAAAAACATTATTTCATCCTATTTCAATATGACAAATTATCTAACATGGCACTTTTGAGCTGCGCTGAAGTTCAGAGCAGTGGAGCGTGGCTGCTTTTTCTCATTCTCTGTAGGTATGTGCTCATGCGGTGTGTGTGAATGTGTTTGGCGTGTATAGTTACATGTGTGTGTGTGTGTGTGTGTGTGTGTGTGTGTGTGTGTCCGGAGCAGCGTGCCCGCGGGTCACTCCAGAGATGAAACAGATAAGGTAATTGGCTCTAATGAAATCCAGACCTAGTCCAAACCTGTTCGGTTTCTCTCTCTCTTTTACTTTGTTTTCATTCAAATCCATTTATTCATTTCTTCTTGTCTTTCTCCCTCTCACGTTCATGTACGTCTGTTTGAAGTTTGTTCAACTTCAGCCTGCTGGGCCTATTGCCATGGAGAGTCTAATTATCGCCTGTTTGCTGTCGTGGAGTTTACGGCACAGGAAAACAGTCATTATGCATTCGATCCATTTTCTTTTTTTAATGTGGTGGAAAGGTTGAAAGGTCGCCAAAAGGAGGTGCAGAAAAATGTCTGAAACTCACAAGCCGGGATGGGAACCTCACTGAATATCATGATTAATGAAAGGTGATGTGTGTCGTGTTTTTCTAAGTTAAAATGCCTTCCTATCTCAGCTTAATATGCAGAGATAAAAGTTTTACATTCATTGCTTGAAACACTGTGGTGTTTTTTTTTTATTGCTTAGTTGGTTTGAGCCCAGCATAGCAACAGTGGCTTAACCGATGGTGTGAGGACGGGCTGTTTGTTTGAACAACCAATGAAAGATATTAAGGAAACCTATTTGAAAACAATCATTTTTGCATTTCCATTTTTCACCGTGTGGCAGTAATGCTGCAGAAATAACACACTGCAGCTTTAATGATTCGGTTATCTGCAGCTTTTTTTATGTTAGTTCGTATTTTTGGAACGATTAACTTAAAAGTAATAGTTTTTAAGAGTCACACTACATTTACATCTGTCCAAAGCGACATACTGTGCATTCAAGTATGCATTTTTTTTTACAAGTATGTGTGTTCCCTGGGAATCAAACCCATGACTTCTTACACTGCTAATGCAATGCTCTACCACTGAGCCAGTGGCGTAGCGGACGGGCCCGCAGGGCACGCACTGCGGGGGGGCCCCGCGTTGTATGGGGCCCCCAAAAAATTGACTCGAATAAATAATTAAAGCGTTTTTATAACGTGAACGTATATGACTTTTATTTTGGTAGTAATTGCAGCCTACCGTGTTTGGCGATTATGACCATATCTGTTGTCCTTATATCACAAGGCCTTGCTGCATCCTGGGGCATCAGCTGTCATTTCACGCAAAAACGAGCACGTATTGTGAAGCGCCACTTTGATGAAATCGCTGAGGACGAGCGTCTCACAGACCCCGAGAAAATGTTCAAAGTTGGTGTTTTTTACCCGTGCATTGACACAGCTGTTTCCCAGCTCAAACAACGTTTCAAAAGCTTGAATACAATAGCGAAACGATTCTGCTTCTTACGTCCAAGTGAACTCGTACATGCAACTGATGATGAGTTGCGTGCTTGTGCCGAAACATTTGCAGTGATTTACAACAATTATATTTCCTCCGAATTTCCATCACAGTTGCTTTCGTTTCGAAGTGCCCTACGTTCTGAGATAAAAAAAAAACTTGAAATGGGTTCAATTAAAGATCTGGCTGAGCTGCTGATTCTGAAGCATACATCTATTCTACCAAGTGTCACGGATGTGGCTAAAGCTCTGAAGCTTTTTTTAACCATCCCCGTCACAGTGGCAAGTGGCGAGAGATCTTTTTCTAAATTAAAACTAATAAAAACCTGCATGAGAAGCACAATGAGCCAGGACAGACTTTCTGAACTTGCGATACTCAGCATTAAAAGCCAGCACGCGCGTCAGATGGACATAACAGACATTGTCAAGGACTTTGCGCAAAAAAATGCTAGGAGAAAGGGGCGCTTTGGAGGATTTTAAAGGTAATATATATTACCTTTATTGAATGTTAAACGTCATGAATCTTTGTTGTATACTGCAGAAAAAATATTTTGACGTCATGTGCTCCCTTGCATTTTAACAAGTTAATGTAATTGCTGTTTTATTGTTGGTGTTTCATTTATTCTTTTTCTTTTTTTTTGAAAAGTTCTTAATAAATAAATATGAAATAATTACATACTATTAAATTCCACAGTACTAATTCACGATTTTGAATGAAAAGGTGAATCCCTCATCTAATTATGCGGTGAGGGGCCCCTCCTCCACTCTTGCGGGTGGGCCAACGCAGTTTGCGCTACGCCACTGCACTGAGCCACAGGAACTCAGCCACACTATTAAAAAATAAAAATCAATTAAATTCACTGTATGACAGTATGTGCCAGAAATGTACCATAAAAATATAGCTACATATTTTTTTAGGGTTTACAGATTTTTTACTGATTTTTACTGATTTAACAGTAAAATACCAACTTTACAATACAACCTACTTAAGTATTATTTAAATTTTAAGTACATAACACGTCAAAATCATGGTAGCGCATGCCTCTAAAATAATGCAATAAATATAAATTTCCAACATTCTTCAAAATATCTAATTTTGTGTTCAAGAGAAGTTTGAAAGATCTGTTTCGATAATCATTATTAAATAGTAATTTTGGGGTGAACTATGCCTTTAATGCAACTGAAAGCTTGGGTTTGCCTTCATCTGCATTTAAACATTCACAAAAAATTTCATGAGGCAGTGTTGGGAGGACAGCAGAGAAAAGAAGGCGGAAACAATTGAAGGGATAATTTTTATTATTTTTTTCATTAACCATAGTTTGGACATTCAGTTAAATATGTCAAAACAGGACGTAATTACGGGTTTTAATGAAGACAAGGTCAACAAGACTTAAACTCACTGCCATGATGCCGAGAGGTTGCCGTTGTGTTGTTTGCATATTGCTATGATCATTTGAGTGGTTGCTAGGTGGTTATTTAATCACTGCAGCGCAAATGGCATTGGATGAGTTACACAAACATAGTTTAATTCTCTGGATTAAAGCATGAAATCTTAACCCTAAGTAAGAGCAATAGTAAGAGTGATGCTTGACTGAGCAAACACCACTAAAAACTAATTTTATATGCAAACAGATCCCTGGGAAGAAGGAGGAACGGAGACTTAATGAGGAAGGATTTACAATGCCCCGCTGAGACATAAAAACCCAGTTTGGGCTTTTAAAACCTCTTATCTGTCCACAACTTTTAACTTGAGCTTCACACTTCGGTATAGTCCTGGCGGGCCCCCGTGGAGGAGCTGAGGGTGCGAGAGGCTCTTTTACCCCTGCAGGGGGGCAGAAAATGCAGGGGTGATGAAGTGCTGGAGCGGCACTTGTTGTTGGTTGAGACGGCATGGGGCAATGGACCATCTGTTTCAGGTTCTCTGTCTTTACTTTTCTCGTTCCCTCTGGAGTAAATGGTGCATGCAGAGCAGCAGGAGGTACCTGCTCTTGACCTCCAAAATCCAGCACCCTCAACTTGGAGTTCTGGCTTTAAATCACATAAAATCAGCAATTCATGTCATGTTATTGAAAATGTGAACTGGATTGCAAAGTTTGCATTCATAAACTGAATCTGAAATCGGGTTGGATTCATTCAGATTGAGATTGAAATGAGAGTATGTAAACATACCCAATGAACTATTTAGAATATGAATACATAAATTAGGCTCATTATACAAACTAACATTATTTCTGGACCAATTGCCCTCATTTTAAATGCATTGTTCATCAAAAACTGAACTTTTTTATTCTCCCTTATTTTCATTCAAACCAGACTTACTTTCTTCTACTAAACACAATGGATAATATTTTTTAAAGATGTCTAAGTGTTTTTTTTTTTTCTTTTTTGGCTCCATACAATGAAAATAAAGCATTTCCAGAAAGCTTAACCCTAAGTAGATTGTAGAGAACATTGGTGCCAATGGTTTTACTGTAAATTATCATAATATTAATGTTTAAAGATGGTCAAGATGATAAAAACCTATTAACTGGTTAACTTATCCTTACTATATATGGTGGAAAAACTATTTAATGGACATTTCATGTAAATTTCCAAGAATAATAATAAAAAAAAAATTGGAAGGGAAAAAGAACAAGTCAAAACAGATAAATTGACATTCCTAGAGCAACAGCTCACATTTGATAATAGTTTTTCATTTAAAAAAACATGATTATTCTTAGTTGTTTCTTATCTGTCCTGTACGTTAGGGTTTTTTGCTACATTTTAAATTATAACATTGCAAATGTTCAATCTGTACAACTTCAAATTTTGGTCACGATCATGAGGATTTTGGGAAACACGGCCCAAACAGTTTTGTGAACTGATTCAATGAATCAAAACAATGAATTGTTTACGAATTAGACACCATCTCATAGGAAAATGTTACTCTAGTGATACTGAACTCTCATTTGAGAAGAGCAACCAAACCGAATCAGAGAGTTTTCAAATAAAGCTTCATGAATCTGGATCTAAGAGATCAGGTTTTAATTGACCCATAGATGAGGGATAATAAAAGTTGATCACTCACGTCTCAGGAATGTTTTTGAAACCAACCATGGGAACAAGCACTAGTGAGAGAACCTGCACTAAACCAAAACAAACATCTAATAATTCCGCTTCCTTCCCTTTTGAATGCAGAATGTGGAGTTGAATCCTTTCTTGTGGGTGGACTGCACGCAAGCATTCACATCTCCAAACTTCATTGATGGTTTTGACATTTCAAAATGTGTACACAACATTTTCTCGTAAAGGATATAAAAACAAGCTCACTCATTCGGAAAGATTTTTCTGTACGATTTTTCGAACACAGAGCAATTTTCTTGTTTCCTCTAAAGTGTTCCGAGTAACAGACAGGATGTGAAACTGTTTGAATCACTCTTACACTGAGTTGAGCAGTAACGCAATACACACTTAAAATGCCACAGCAGTGACTCAGCATGAGCTGCTGTGCTTTTAACTGTCTACAGCATCACAACTGACATGGATCCTCATAAGTGAGCATCAAACAGCTTGTTTAAAGACCTCACAGTTTACTGAATAAACATATAGCTGAAAATGGTTTGTAGTGCCACTTGGCAACATATTGATGTTACATTGTGAAGTGCAATGAGACATTTCATAATGCAATTTGTCTGTTACATCTTTATATATATATAAAATATATATAAAATATATAAAATAATACAAATATTTCTCTATTATTATTTTTTTATTTTTTGTAACAAAGATTACTGGTGTACTTTTCACAAGAAAATACTTTTTCAGATTTTCTACTTCAAAATGTAACGTTTAATCTAGGAAATTGTAAACTGTTTTTTGTTTACTGTTTTAAAATAGTTTTAAAGAAGTCAAATGTGTTGCAAACAGAATTTCATGTTGATCTTAAATGTGTTCACATTCAAAATCTAAGACCTTTGTGCATGTATGTATGTATGCATGCACACATCTAGGCAGTGATTTTGGATATATATACATACATTACAAATATATATTTCAATTCCGCAGCCCAGGTGTGTATGCATGCATGCATGCCTGTATGCTTTTTCTTTTAGCCTTGACACAATGCATGTACCCTGAGAAAACTGTCTGACACACTGAAAAGAAGCACGAATCATGCGCTCATTATGAACTTTATACACGTGTGTATCTGTTTAGCATTTGTGTCAAGGTGACACCAGTCAACAAGGCTTAATGAAGCCTTGAAGCTCTGCCCTGGAGGGGGGCAGCACAATGTTTGGGGGTGTCACTGAAGGCTAATTACCCCCTAGGGGGATGCTGGTCTGCATTTACCCCCCACAGATCCCCTCCGGGAGAGCTTGACAAAGATGCATTAAGCAGATCTTTAAAAAAAGAAAAAGCCTCTCTGAAACGTTAACCTCCCCTTACGCCGTGCAGCACAGGACTCGCTGCTTTAGCTTGTCAGAATTTAATACACATGAGTAAAGTACATTTCATGCAGCATTTCCAACAATGAGTTTAAGAGCAGATTAAGAAGACATGCACTTTATATCTCAATGCACATCACATCAGTAAAGCTTAGTTTGACAACCTTCTGACAGAGTTTTCATCAATGGAGAAAGTGCCACAGATACTGTGAAGGAAAAAGAATAATGTTGTGATGTGATAATACTATGAAATGAATTGTTTTCGGTGGTTTACTGCTTCTAGCTGGCTACCTGGCTGCTTTCCACTGGTCAGACCTTTTTTTCTTTTCTTTTTTTAATGGTTTTGGGCACTTAGCTGACAACTACCTGAACACCAGCATTCCGAAAAATATAAAATATTGTTTTTGTATGTTTTTAATTTAATGTTCAATAAGTGCTTGGAAAATTGTCACAATTTTTATTGGAAGTGTACTTTGTGCATTGGCACTGGGACTACAAGAACGATCTTTATTGACTAGCATGACATTTGAAAATTCAGATTCAGGCCATTCATTCATTCATTCATTCACATACCACTAAGTTAGTTAGATTCTTGTTTTTGTTTTAATTAATTCATTTATTGTCCTACTAAATTACAGGGGTCATGAAATGGATTTATATTATTTTAATATGTTCCTTGAGGGTCATTCGTAATGTTAATTCACAAAAAAGATCATATTTTAGCAAAAAAATATAAATATTATTTTTAACACTCATTCTGCCCCGAAATGCTGATTTAAGTGGCCATGTCTTCTAAGGCTGGTCAGTCAACACCCACTGTTATAATTGGCTAACATCATTGCGAAAAGTATCAACTTCCCGTAATTAATGCACGCCAGCAAGCGTTTTGAAATCATTATCCTTACAAAACCATAATTTACCAAAAAAAAGGAAATAAAGAAGACATTATGACATTAAAACTTTATGAAATGGTTTACGGTTTGCGATGCAGCTGCTGTCAGATCCGATACAATTCATCTTCCAACAAAGGTTTGTCTGCGACGTCTGCATAACTGTGCCTCATTTACAAAACAAATGTCCGAACAAAACAAGCCAATGTCCAACGCTTCAAGTCTGTCTTTACCGCTGGCTTGACATGTTAAACATCCAGATCATACCACAATTATGCTAATTCATGCTGAATCTGTGAACACAAAACCAAACCGTGGACCTCGAGAACAATGTGCAGTGTTTGTCAACCAAGAACAAAACGCACAGTGCTGTGCATCTCATCCAGCCGTCAGATTTTCCTGGCGAGTGGTGTGAAAACGCTTAAACGGAAATGCCGAGGGCTAGCTTCAGGGTCCAGTCTAATTAAAATATTTCACTTTGCAAAGTTTCCAGTGGATAGATTTGACCTGGTGTGTATTCCAGCTATTCAGGGGAATAAAGCAGGGCAAATGCACGCTCATAACTTTCTGTTCCAAGCAGGGATCTGATCCAGAAGAGAAACAGAGGAAGTCTGAGGGGAGTTGGCTTCATACATCTTACTGAAACAGGTCAGCAAGCGACTCCTTTATGTTCTCTTGTTCCTAGAACATCCTTTATTTCAGTCATGATGTAGGGATGTTACTTCAACTTTGTGCACTTTTTTTTTCCAAGTGATTTTGTTGAATGTAGTATGTAGGTCACCATAAACATTTATGCATTTAGAAAACCATTTTATCCAATCAACCTACATAGCATTAATGTAGCAAGGTAGAGTGTACATTTTTCCATCATTTTCATCATTTATTTCTACTACATTTCAAAAGTCTTTAAGATAAGGTACTTAGCTAGTAGTTTTACCTAGATTTTTGTTGTTAAAAAATATTTAATTTTATATATACTGCATATGAATTATGAAACGTGAAGTGTGAAGAAAACTCTTCTAATCAGAATTTTTAGTGTGCATCATGTCCATATTCTCAAGCTGTTATTTTGCCAAATAATGCACTGTCGTGTACATAAAAAATCTAATGAACCTAAAAGGCAAATGGAGCTGATCCTTTTATTCCACGGATGTTTTAAAATGTCCAAATATAATTTCCAAAACAGAACACTAATAAAATTTTTAATGATATTTCAGTGAGAAAACTACAATAATTTATATGTGATGTATGTATATTCACTGCTGGATTTTCTTAGTATGCAAATAAATCAAACTAGAGCATCTTAAATGTGTTTTAAGGTTCAGTTTAATTTCCCAAAGCACGCACAATAGAAGAAACACCCTCTCCATCACTGAAATCTATTGGACAGCAACAGGAGGATTTAAATCAGAGTTTTCTCTCTACTTTACATTGTGTTTACCCTCTTCAGACAGGCCGAAACTTATTTTGGGGGCAACCAGCAAACACAAATAAATATCAGACAACAGCTCTTTTATCCTGCATGAGAGCGTGTGATGTCTTTGTGTACTGCGTTCTGATTGCCTGTTTATTTTCTCAGAAACCACAGGTAGATGTGGGCTGGCGGTCGTGTCGCTCTGGCACGTGACACAGAAGGCATTACAGCTGCCTGGGTGGTACATATACACAATAACCTCACAATTACATCGCCAGAATCACATCCACAGGACCTGAGGACCAGGACAAACCCATTGTGGCAAGGCAGGCCGTGACCAGACACTTGCGTAATGCACTTTTGTAAGGCTTTACAAAAAAAGATTCGATTTTACATCAAGTTATTCTTTATTTACAGACACACCCAAAGTGATTTACACAACTTTTTTTTACTACTGGCACAATCACTGCATTGGGGTTTGAACCTACTACCTTTTGATTTACCAACATAAAGTTGGTTTCAATTGGCAGCTTATTCTGTCCAAGAACTGCCACTAGTTGACTGACATGTAAAGAAACCAACCTTTTTCGTTTTGTTTTAACGTGCCATTTAGGGGCGGTTTTATACCACATTAAGAAACCAGCGTTGGATAAACTGAATTAAATATGCCAACCCACAAAACAACATCCTGCCAAAACTTACTCAAGTTATGAAAAATATCTTGCATTGCTGTTATTGTGTGGGACGAAATTGAGCACGCCATGTTTGTGCATTTTTAAGGTTTCAACAAAGGGATTCTTATTTATATAAGACTTTATAATAGAGAGTCTTGATTCTTTATTCACAGACGTTATTATAATTTTTTTACTAAAGGCACAATCGCTGCTTTTGGGGTGGGAACCTACAACCTTTTGGGTTACTAACCATAATCCTTATTTATTTATTTTAACTTGCAACATAAAGTTGGGTTCAGTTTGCAGCTTATTCTGGCCATGAACAGCCACTATGTTCCCCGGCATGTAACGAAACCTAACATTTTCATTGCGTTTTTACATGTTGTTTAGGGGCGGGTTTATCTGAAATATATTATACCAAAGTAAATTCAAATATGCCTACCACAAAACAGCATGCGGCCAAATCTTTCATATTGCTCAAGTTTTGAAAAATGTCTTGCATTCCTGTTATTGTGTGGGATGACTTTTAACACCAATAAAATGTTGATTTCAACACTGGGTTTCTTATTTAGGAGGCTTGTTTGCATCAAAACAATCAATGGTCAAAGAGAAAAAGATGTCTCTGAAATGTGGTGGTAATGTTAATGTTTTGCATCTTACTAGAAAACTAAGCCACATTTTAATTGCAGAACTTTGCATATATCAGACAGGGCTTTTATTAATTCAACGCATGCAAAGAAAATGACCATGCTGTGCATAATATATATGCTGCAGACAGTGAGACAGAATGCCATTCCAAGCACAATCTGGTATTGCTGTGGCTGAATGATCTGCAGTTCTCCGTCTGCACTGAATATAAAAGAAATGTAATGTGATGAATCTCTGAACACATGATCTGGCTGCTCATAATCATTTAAATATGATCAGAATCTCTTCTGTGTAGGATCGGAGCAGCAGTGACGCGTAAGAGCTGAATCCATGTGTTTCCGCTTACAGAACCCAGTAAATCAGAGATGAAAAGGCCTTCGCTCAAATCAAATCGTATATTAATTTAGTCTTCCAGGATGGCCACGCTCTGTTGAGTTGAGCAGTGTGAGGCATCATTGTGTGCTAGAAGTTTCCATTGAGCCAAAGTTAAAGCAGCATGTCGTGGACAATCTCAGATCAACAACCGTGTTACCAAACAGTCCAAGAATACACAACTACAGCTGACCTTTGACCTCAATGCACCATCAAAGAGTCTTCAATAGTCAATATTGTGTTTTAACCCTCTTGTTCTGTTGAGTCTGACTTTATTGTGTGGACCCCAGAGACATAGAATATTATTATTATGCTAAAATGTTGATTAAAAGATTAGGAAAACTACAAACTAATACTTTAATGGTTGAATTAAAAGAATAATAATATCTGTTCTCACTTCAAGATTAAAATAAGACATTTTAATTTTACTTCACCATGAACTCAGGAATGTTTTCCTCTTTCCTACAAAAACACCTGTTTATTTATTTATTTATTTGTTTATTTTTTATAGAATTTAACTAATCTTATGATTTTTCTCAATTGTTATGCATAACAAAAGCATGCAGATATCTGAATTGCTGATGAACAGATTTTTTAAGATTAATTCCATAAAAAATATGAAATGGAAAATTTGACTTTGTTTTAAATTTAAATTATTTATTAGATGACACCTGTTAAAGTGTAATTTTTCCATATCAAAGCGTGACAAAACAAACAGAAATGAACGCATTTTTACAGTTTTCTTCTGACTTTTTGACATAATTTCAGTGCAATTTTGTTTGATATGCATTTTTATTATATAACTGTCACTGTTTAATTGCAGCATGTTTTTAAGAAAGTACATTTAAAAATAGAATTTGACCCGTGAAAATTTTAGACATTATGTTTTTTTGTTTTTTGCATAGGTTTCTACCTACAATTTGAAGCCATGCTGATGCATTAATCTCTTGAAAGGCATTTAGATGTTAAATCAATGTCAAAGCCATCGGGTCACACACATAAAGGAGCAGCTGTGCAGGCGCACGCTGTGTATCTCACCCAGATCAGGAATCTCATGCAGTCAGTTCCACAGAAGCGCGAGCTTCCCCGCTTCAGACTCAAGTTTAACACAACACGAACATGCTCGTTTGAAGATGGTGAATCTTTACGGCCCTGCAGGTCAGAACTGATGCTTTTACATCGACATTCGTCAAATCGTTTAACTGGATACACCCCTGCTTTTACACTACATTGACGATCATGCAGAAGGCCTAAATAAACTGCAGTCATAATGCATGCTTGATTTTGCAGTGAAGGTATTTTTATTTGTTTTCTGAGAATGCATAAAAAACAGGAACATTGTATTCGAAATAATTATAAATATTTCTTTGAGTGAAAAGATTGCCAAAACACAAAATCGCAGTATATCCGACAACTTGAGACACATCGAGTTCAAACCGAGTCCAGATGCAAATGATGCAAAGTTTTACAGAAATAATTACCACAAGTATTTCCTGATGAAATCCCTGAAATACTCCAACAGAAATCCCGAATCCTTGTATTTTACTCGTCCATTTTGCATTTCAAAACACACAAAGCCAGGTTCATCATCCCATCGAGTCGAACCTCTTTTTATATTTGTGTCAGACTGCATGCAGTGAAGGCGGGTCTGTGCAACTCAGCATCTGCTCTATTCACGTGACGTTAAGAAAAATATTAACAACATCTGGTAGAAATAAGTTTGATTCAGGTGCCTGAGCTCTCGCTTTCGCTCTCTCTCTCCCTCGCCAAGTCCTCAATCTCCTGGATCCAGGCGGCGTTTGAAAACCGATGCAAACGTTTGGAGAGATCAGTGTCGGCTTCTGGAGCTCGTAAAACTAGACTCCTTTACTGCACAAACTATTGTATGTATAATTATACCAAAACCTCCCGTTTCTTCGGGGTTTTTTTTCTGTAATCATTTTAAAATGCATTTTAATTCGCCTATTCTTAATTATTCCTTTAATTTATAGATTCAGTACAGGAGTCTTGATTGTAAAATGTTGGTTTTGACCCGCTGCACCTTTCCGTGACCTTCCTGACCCCTCGGTTTTATAGACATCTGGGAATTCCATGCATGTTTGGAGCCCGTCAAATGATTCCTCACAACATCCTAAACGCTTTTGCAGAGCTCCTGTCATATGCTCTCCTTTTGGGTTAAAATCCCCGTGCAAAACGACACAGATGTCTTCATAATTATTTTTTATGTTAGGCTATTCTTTTCCTGGCGTGTTAGAAAATAACATGCAAACATAATTTCTGTGTAAACCATTTTGTCCATTAGACCCATTTTTATTTTTATTTTTGCATTTATTTAATCTAGCTTTTTTAAAAGCATCACTGCTAAACAAAAATATATTTTTTAATAACAAATAACAAAAGATAAGAATCAGTTCTGATTCATTTAAATTTTCTAAATGCTTATGTGTAAATAGTTTCAAATGCTTTCCTTTCCTTACTTTCCATCAGCATCTCTTGATAGAAAAACAATATGCAATATTTAAATGAGCTTAGTAGGCCTATGTAAGTGCTGGTGAGAGTCTTTCCTTCTAGAACTAATCTTTTAAAAATACATTTAATAAAAAACGGCAAATCAGCATTTTTTATTTTGTTTTTAAAATCTTATCGAATAATTATTGAAGTCGTTTATGTGCAAAAGCTTATTTTCGTTTGTAATGCATAAAACTGCAATAACAACATGCTAAAATAAGTACATTTCAAACCATGTTTTATTGCAGAAAATATACACATATTTACATCGTATTTAAAATAGAAAATGCATAGACACCAGATCTATTCTGCATTCTGACAATCAGAAATAAATAAATAAATGTATTTTTATTAGGACCAGTCAAAGATAGTGTTATGAGCCGAGTTTCCTCCATATTTCCTTCATTCGTTCTGTAATAAATATGACGCAGTTGCTGTCAGATGCTCTGTTGGTCTTCAGAAAGAAGCACATGGTTTCCACATTCACCGTCACAACAGCACAGATCTGATTGTAATTCCTGGTGCACAACTGTAAGTGCTGCATCGACGTCATGACGCTCCAGAACCTTCCCTTTATAATCCTTATGTTCGCTATTCCAGTGGGTTCAGCTCCTCTGGAAATCTGAAGAAACAAAGATGAAAGTGTTGAAAAATCCACGATGCAATATAGTTATAATAATAACATGCACTTAACTGAACTCTGAACTCTTGTTTTTTTTTTTGTATACAAATAAATAACGTTTGCAAAAAGCCCCGAAACTTTGGTTGCATGAACACTGAAGAAATTATTAATTCTAAATTATTAACTATGTTAAATGCAAAAGTATCCTTATTATAGAACCATGCTTTGAAAACACAAAATGCACAAAGATTAGTTTAGTCATAAAATGCTCTTGAGCAACATACAGTTAGCAGGTAAAAGTTTGGACACATCTTGAGATTTCAGCTCACTTTGGACATTTATCAAATAGCTTTCCTGGTTTCTCATCACTGTCAACTTTAATTTTCTATTTCTAAATAAATATACAGGGGTGAATTCGGGTCACTTTTTGCCATTATACTGAATTAACCCTATAATATTTGTCTATGTGAAACATTTAAACACGGGCTTTTAGGTCTTAAGCTTTTCAAACGAATGTGTCCAGACTTGTGACTGCCATTTGTGAACACTTGTGAAGGAGAGACTTGTGAAGTTTTGCATCGCGTACCTTGCTGCACCGACAGCGCGCGACAGTGCGTCAGTGGGATGTTGACATGGACCACGCGCCCTCCATTCTCCAGACGGAAAACGCGTAACTGAGTCTCTCGTGCGCCACGTAACTGCAGCTGGACATTTTGGAGTCCAGCTCGTCGCTCTGCAGCACCTGGTACAGGAAATCAATGTACCGGGACGCGAGCTTGAGCGTCTGGATTTTGCTGAGCTTGTCCGAGGGTAAAGTGGGGATGATTTTGCGCAGCGACGCGAACGCCTCGTTTAGAGACTGAGTCCTCTGACGCTCACGCACGTTCGCCATGACGCGCTGCGTCTGCAGGTCTTCCAGGGACTGAGGGCTGCCGCTAACGCTGCCGCTGTTGCTGCACTTCTTGCTCCGCTTCCCAGGCGTTGGGCTCTCCGCGTCCTCGACGCTCTTCCTGCTCTGGCGTCTTTTCCTGCTGCTGCGCTTCTGTTGTCTTCTGTCTGGCTCCTCCTCGCTGTTCCCCAGGCTGTCCACTGGAGACTCCGGGGAGCTGGGCTCCTCTTGCATCGGCTCTTCTTCAAACATCACCTCTGATGTTTGGAGAACGCAAGTAATATAGTTTCCTTCTGTCCGGCGAAACGGGGTCCCTTGCTCCTTTTGTGCGTCACGAAGGTGTTTCTCAAACTTGAAGGGAAGTTTGGAGTCTCTTATAGTCTGGAACGCGCAAACTTTTTGGGGTGGCCTGCGATTGGACGAGAAGCGCGGCTGACGCAAGAGGGGGGAGGCGGGAGAGGAGCGCGATCCAAAAGGTTTGCGTTATACAAGAAACCGTTCTTTAACGCGAACGTCTGAGCGTTTAAAGGAAACACAGCGTACGCGCCAATGACACATTCGTTCTTAAACCAATGTTGATGTTTATGGAATTCAAAAACGGAATAGAATATAATCTATTTTTGGATTTTAACATATTGCCAAACATATTAAAAATGATATAAAACATCCATCATGTCAAAACAGTGAACGTATCAGTGTGCTCCAACCAAAATACTAAAAATAACATTCAATACTGAAACGTACGATGACAAATTTATTGTAGATTGGTGATTGATTTTGATGCATGAGCTGATGAACTGATGACATATTTAGCTTCATAGTCATCTGCATCTGAATAGAAGCAAACTAGAATATAACATGTTGCATTGAATGCATTTCTCGCTCAAAATAGTCAAAACCGTCAAGTAATAGCTATCATAAAATACTGAAACGTTCAGCACTTAATCTTTGGCTATTTTGCCAGCCTATTAGAGTGATTAATATGTAATCATTAAAAAGCTGGACAGATTTCAGTGTGGTTTCTGGAATGAGCAGAGAGACTTTGATTTGCGATCTGGAAATGTTGGACCAAAAATGCTCTTAAAAAGTTTAAAGTGAAGTTTTTCTTTGGTCTGTAGCGATGTTTTACGTTTAAAGCATTAAACATGCCGTTAATGTATTAATATCATTTACTACCAATCTGCGCGCTGGCAGTTGTGAAGAACTGTCATTCGTCTCCGCCAGCGGGCTGAAATCCACTTCAAGTAGCCTAACTGTAAAAAAGAAAAGAGCGAATCTGGGTTGGCTAAGTAGACCTCATTGTTTATTTGAACGTGTTCTGAAATGCATGTCTGTGTTAGTGTTATTGCAGAGTCAGGTTTCCTTCTGCAGCGTTTTCATACGCAGCGGGTCGCCAAGCGCAGACGACGCGCAAACTGTGTGGCCGCTCCAGTCCAACACAAACACGCTCCCCAAACACCCGAAGCGTCTCCTTTGTCTGCACAAACTGACATTTCTGTAAATGTTATATAACACATCAGCATTATACATTCAAATTCAAACCACTAAAAGGCTTCCAATGTCGCAAGACCGCGGGAACGCACCCTTTTGAGTAAGAAGCCAAGGTTTAAAGATTCCGCAAGGGGGCGCACTGACGAAACTTATCCAAGCGTGCCATCGTGCGTAAATGCGCTGCACACATCTGTGATGATGTGACTTCAAGATTCACCCAAAACACATTGAGGACAGATAAATATATTTTATTTTAATGTATATATAAATGACTTGAAATTGTCTGTTTAAAAATGCAGAAGTTAATTCAAAAGTGTTCATATAGTCATTCTGGGAGCCGCTTGTGCAGGCGATGCACCTGCTGCAATAGGTGTCCATTGAGATCTGTCAAGAGTGCTGAAGCGAACCCACATATCTACATACAAAATAATTCGGTGTACAATTTTCCCTGAAAAATTTCATTTCACAAACCATTAAAAACTAACATAAATTTTGAAGTAGAAAAACTGCTAGCATTTCTTGTAAAATATGCTATACTTTTTTATTTACAGCTATAAAAAACATTTGTTTATTATAATATATACATCGAAACTACTCAAACATCATCTCAGAAATCCAAAATAAATAAGACAATTTATATATTTATAGAAAATTCCTGTTGGAAATCTATCATAATTTGGAAACAATAATAAAGGATCTATATATATAATTATAACGTAAACCACCTCAAAATCCAAAACAAATGCAACGAATAATCTACAATTCCTGTACGTTACATAACGTTCTTAATAGTGGAAGAAAAATCTGTAGATTTTTAGAATGTTGTTCATAAAAATAAAAAATGAAAACGGTTCTTTTAGAACTGTTCAAGGTTCTTGAAAAAGCTGCAAAATGGCCTTTGAAACTTTTATTTTTACAGCCTTACATAAATGCTTTTCCAGTCCATATTTTAATGATTAACTCAAACATACAGAGCTCACGCCATTAAGGTAGGCCAAAAGTGACGGAGAAGTATTTTTTATAATCAATACTTTATTATTTTTTCCCATAATAAACTTTAATACCTTGATAAACGTCCATCTAAACAATGGGACTGAAACACTGACTGTTCGTTCAGTTGTTCTCGAGTATGTCCGTCATAAAGGAGATGTAGACGATGGCCAGGCGCAGAGTCTCTATCCGGGACAGTCTCTTCTCGTAGGTGAAGGTGGGAACCCTCCTGCGCAGTCGGTCAAACGCCTCGTTGAGACTGAACATCCGTTTGCGCTCGCGGATATTCGCTGCCTGGCGCTGGACGCTGCTGATCACCCGCTTGCGCGTGGGTTTCCCGCTGCTGGCGCTCACAGGAGACGTGCAAAAGTCATTTAATCGAGCTGTGGAGATGTCGAGTTCCTGGATGGATGTCAGGTCCTGGTACAGTCCATTGCAGTCGGTGCTTTGGGTCCCCATTGGGGCTATAACGGATGCGTTTGGCATCATCTCCATGATGTCCACATCACTGACCTAATCAAACATTACAGGACTCAGAAATGACTTTTGTACATCCATATTTCAGGACCTATGCACTGTGATTAAACAGCACATGATCAGACTGCACTGCTTTTGAAAGAGGTGGCCAGGTTTGTCCATGTCGTGTGAATCACTAAACTCCGGTCTCATCCGTGAAGTTAGATCCTATTGGTAGCAGTCCATGACCCCAGTCCTGCTGTTTTAATATACTTCTTAAATCCACCCCGAGTGTGTCCTCTTGTATGCCTCCAGGTCTCTTTCAGTGACTCAATGAAGGGCACTTGAGGGACGTCTGCATGGCCTCTCCGAGCTGCGCTGCGACATTTGATGGCCGAGGGCCGTGAGGATCCTGAGAGGGGACAAGGTGCCTGACAAAGGGTCACTCAGTCTGTTAGCTCAGTTTCCTAGTGCACTGAGAGGCTAAATAATGAGACTTCTGCTACTGTGAAAGACCAAATATAACATTCCCCCAGAGCACACCACACTTCCACAGCTTTTCTTATGCAAATTAGTGCAAATAGCTGCCGGTTGCCATGGAAAAAACAAAGTTTCCACTGCTCACCTATAGGACAATCTATCTGATCTATCTATCTATCTATCTATCTATCTATCTATCTATCTATCTATCTATCTATCTATCTATCTATCTATCTATCTATCTATCTATCTATCTATCTATTTTTCTCTTTCATTCATTCTACTCATTCATCCATCATTCTATGTATCTATCTATGCATCCATCATCCATCTTTTTATCCATTTATCCATCCTTTGTTCATCATCCATCCATCCATCTGTCTATTCATTCATTCATTCATTCAGTCATTAATTAATTGTTCTATCAGTTTATCCATCCATCATTATATCATACACCTTTCTAGCATTTATAATTTTTTTGTTCTATCATCCATCCACTGATTTATCATTTTATCCATCCATCCATCCATCAATCCATCCATCTATCCTTCATTCTCTCCATCCATCCATCATTCATTCATTCTATCATCCATTGTTCTACGATACATCTTTCTATCATTTATTATTTTTTTATTCTATCATACAGTGCTTTAAGTAGGCCGGTACGCACCGGTACTCAGTACCGCCACTTCCAAATATAGCTCTTGAGCGTACCGCCACCTCTCCGTGCGCCCAGAACGTGCTTTTAGCGTACCGGTACGCTCATTTGGACATCTGTTTTAATAGAGGAGTTAATCTTTTATCTGCGCTGCCGCTTTTCAGAGCGCCCTTCACAATGCACGCTTCTTAATTCGTCCCACCGAGAGCAGAGACTACATTACCCATACACCCTTGAGTTTAGCAAGTGAAAAGCGCATACGTCGCTTTTGCTGCTGTCAGTAACAACTCAACGTGTCCGGAGAGGGTGTGTGAAACACGCATACTCGGCTCAGTAAAAATACAAATACAGTGAACAACACTTAATATGCTCTCCTGGCTTCAGACTCTGAGTACTAAAAGAACACGGTCAGAATCAGATGACTCACTGGCTGACACCCCACCAAGCCTGAATGATATCGCTGCAGGTCAGACGCAAGCTAATGAAGTAATACAGTACAGTAGCTCTTTCTAATGGTATTTTTTCAAAATCCTTTTGCACATTTTATTTATGTTCAGTAGCTCTTAGTTCAAGCAAATCCACAAACTAATTTTTCATATTTTATTTTTATTTATTTTATTCATTCTATTTTTCATAAGGTCCTCTGTTGACTGCTGTATATAAAACTCCTTCATTATAGGTGTTGTTACCTCAGGGGATGAAGGGAGTCATCAAAAAAAACGATATATATATATATATATATATATGCTATAATAGAGTACCGGCACCTCTTTTGGGCCACTTAAAGCACTGCTATCATCCATTCAGTCTATCATCCATCCCCTGATCTATCATTTTACCCATCCAACCATCCATCCATCTATCCATCCATCCATCTATCCTTTATTCTCTCCATCCATCCATCATTCATTCATTCTATCATCCATTGTTCTACAATACATCTTTCTATAATTTATAAATTTTTTATTCTATCATCCATCCATCCTATCATCCTATCATCCATCGATCCTTCGTTTTCTCCATCCATCCATCCATCCATCCTTCATTTTCTCCATCCATCCATCCATCCTATCATCCATCCACTGATCTATCATTTTATCCATCATCCATCCATCCATCCATCCATCCTTTGTTTTCTCCATCCATCCATCCATCCATCCTTCATTATCTCCATCCATCCTTCATTATCTCCATCCATCCTACCATCCATCCACTGATCTATGATTTTATCCATCCATCCATCCATCCATCCATCCATCCACTGATCTATCGTTTTATCCAACCATCCATCCATCCATCCTTCATTTTCTCCATCCATCCATCCATCCATCCATCCATCCATCCATCCATCCATCCATCCATCCATCCTTCATTCTCTCCATCCATCCATCCATCCATCCAATGATCTATCATTTTATCCATCCATCCATCCTATAAAGTCCTCCAGGTGTCCAGGACTCAGACTTCAGATCTCTGACCGCTAAATAGAGTTTCTGATGAAGCAGCAACATTTCCACATGGCAGTGGATCAGTGGCGAAGCGTTTGGACGATGAGTGTGATGTGAAATGCTGAGGTAGAGGAGCAGAGAGATGCGTGTGGGAGGATGTCCCAGAACACAGTCAGCGGCTGCTGATTTATGTGGTCTCCATTTGTAAGAAAAACTCATGCTGATCTGCTAAATACAGACAGAAACCAAAACACTCCATCATCATTAAAGACTGGATGATGGTGGCATGACCTCACCGTGCCAGAGAAGATAAAAATCTATTTATGTCCAAATGACTTACGTTTCATTTGAGAAGAAAGAATGAAGCAGTCAGTAAATTTAAAGAAAATGCTTTAAGCTTTTTTAAGCAGTTGTTCTGCCAATTTTCAGCACATGATACTGTAGGTGCTTTTATATAACAGTTCAATAAAAAAATAGAAGCTGCTACTTTGTTTAATTTTGCTCTGCTGATAAAAATTGTTCACTTGCAACATTGTATCATAATCAGAATTCTTCTGGAATCCTTGGAACAACATTAGAACCAAAACTAACAGTAGAATGTTATGCTGCATTCAGAACTATAGTAATAAAACGCATCACGGTTTACACAAAAATATGAAGCAGCAGAACTATTTTCAACATTGATAATAATCAGAAATGTTTATTGAGCAGCAAATCAGTATATTAGAATGATTTCTGAAGAGACTGTAAAATAATGTAGAGCAATGATGCTGAACAATTTTACAATATTTTCACACAGAAAACCGCTATTTTAAATTGCAATGATATTTCACAATTTGACAGTATTTCTATACAAATAAATGCAGCCATAGTGAGCAGAAGAGACGAAGTGAAGTGACTACTAATCATTAAGTGTCTTTGTATTAATTTTAATACAAAGAACGAGCTTAACTCAAGTACCTGTGGCTCAAGGAGATAAACCTTTCCTTAATCTCTATCTCTCTCCCCTTCTCTCTCTCTCTCTCTGTTTTCCTGGCAGTAGGATAAAGATGTTGTGCACATTCCTGAGTTTGCTATAGAGACGGTGAGAAAGCACAGCTGGACCCGGAGAATATGAGGTAATCCTGAGCCCCAGGGACTGCTGGGTAAATATTGATCTTGAATAAGAAATAAAACGAGACGAAATACAGTAAAGAGACAATGAGGGCATCCGCGCAGAGCAGTTCATGTTTCCATGTGTGAACAGTGAAGGAAAGCACAGGAGACCGTTTACAGCAAAAATGATTTCTGAAAAAGTCTTGAGCTGTAAAGCAAACCCCCTCCGCTCCACTGAAGCAAACACCTGCACACAGATCACCATAAATCCATTTACAGTAACACCTCATCCCAGAGATGAGCACAAGTAGAGAGCTCACTGGAGACAGACGCTGTCAAGCTACAAAGAAGCATCATGAAAGTATTGTTTTTAAAAAAGTATTGGTAATTTTCTATTTATTTGTGTTGTGTTTTAATTTAATTTTAGCATTATTTATATACTACTATACTAGCTTTTTATATTTTTTTGTTTTTCATTTGATTAATTTTGATTTAGCTTTAATTTCTTTCTGTTTCAGTTCAGTTTTAGCCATTTAAACTTGTTTTAGTTAGTTTCAACAATAGTTCCCTTTCAAGGGAACTTCGAACTTCGTCATCAAGGGGTCGCTATGGGGAACACCTCGTTGTGACCCGTATCTTAAGCATACATTGAAAAAACACCAACTTGTTGGCCGGCTACAGCCTCTGAGGCCACTATCGGCGCAACTATAAATAGGCACCAGGAGAACACGTCATTATCTTCTTCGTCTTCACTGACTGCTCTGTTTGAAGCGTGCATCTGAAAAAACTGGCAAGAGCGATCTTTCTCTGTATATCATGGCGACTACTAGCAACCTTTTAGACAATGTGTGCATCCGTGTCGACGTTGTTTGACACCCGCTGACACCCGCGATCTTTGCGTCATTTGTTTGGGTGAAGAGCACGCACGCGATGTCTTTGAGGAGGCAATCGGCGTGCAATGTGAGTGTCTTTTCAAGGAAAAACGTTCGTCTCTCTTCCGAAAAAAAAGAAAAAAAGGCAGTCATCTGCTTCCCATGGTTCAAGACCTACTGTTGCTGAGGCATGGAGGAGAATGAAATTGTGAGAATACAGGTGGATCTGTTTGAATGTTTTAAAGAGGATTAAAGAGGAGATTTTCCCTTTCGCGCTCGTAATGGCGTCGGACGAGAGAACTCGGGAGGATGATGTTATATCTTAAAGGCTATCTGATACTGAGGTTAGTGCTCTGATGGGTTTTTACCCAGGGAAAGCAGGAGATATTTGAGGATGGTGAAGAAGCTGAGGCTGAGCCTGCTCAATTCTCCTGCCCTGTGTATGTGGAGCTGTTAGAGGTTATGGATCGTGCCACTGCAAAGTTGGACTTGCCATGAAAATGCGCTAACAAGATGACGATGTAAGGCCATTAAAAAATAAATAGGCCCTAACAATTAAGTTGGGTATGTAGTTTAGGCCTTTGGCCGTAAGGGGTACTGTCACAGACAGCCGTCTAAACGTCCCAGGGGCAACTCCCATGGAAATGCTAGAGTTGGTACTTATTTGTTACTCGTCATGATTCTGGCCTGCACTCCCCTCAGCATAGCGGCGTGGGTATACTGTTCCCCATAGCGCCCCCTAGAGGACGCAGTTCGAAGTTCCCTTGAAAGGGAACGTCTCAGGTTACGAATGTAACCATGGTTCCCTGAGTAGGGAACGAGACACTGCATCCTGTAGCTCCCTGCCATGCTTCAGACGCAAGCTTCAGACGAAGAAGTGAATGACGTGTTCTCCCGGTGCCTGTTTATAGTCCCCTAGTAGTGACGTCAGAGGCTGTAGCTGGCCAACAAGTTGGTGTTTTTTCAATGTATGCTTCAGACACGGGTCACGAAACAAGTATGTTTTCTCCGAACAGAATATCTCAAGGGCTTGCAATCCATATCATGCATCACAAAAGCACATGAAACCCAGCAGAGGCTATTTGAGCCCTGCAGGTAGTGTGGGGTTAGCGGTCCAGCAGATAAGAGTGGCCTCTATTTTCTCTCTCTCTCTCTACTTCCCAGAGCTCCAGTCCAGGATTATTTCCTCTCACTTTGTTGTCAGAGATCTACAGATAGACTACAAAAAAGCTATTACTGGACTGAGCAGAATACAAAACAAACAAGAAATGTAATCGCGGCCGGGGAGAAAGATGGTGACGGTGATGAACTGTCAGAGTGGTGTTAAATGAGCAGCTGAGAGGTGAAGTTAACCCCCCCAAAAAAAGAAAAACAAAAGTACTGTAAACCATGCTCGAATTAAAATAAGATTATTATAATATAAATGTAGTGGCTGCATGCAGTTAAAAAGTGGCCTCCGTGATGTTAAAGATGTTCTAATCGGTCTTTGCTATGCAATTTCTTAAGTGTTTGCCGTGGTTTCTACAGTGTTGCCTGCATCATTTGAAAAGTCTTCTGCAACTTAAAGGTATAGTTAACCCAAAAATGAAACTGTGCTGTTAATTTATGCACCCCAAAGTGTAGTGGACTTTTTTCTTCAGTAGAAGAGTAAAGAAGATTTTTGGTTGAAACTGTGGGCCTTGGTGATTCTTAAAATGCAAGTCAGTGGCTACCAGCACTTTAAGAGTCAAAAAAGCATGTCAAGGAACACAAAATGAATACTCTTGGCTCCTGACGATATATATTGAGGTCTTATGAAGCAACTACTATTTTATTTGCTTTATATGCTTTAGACATGTAAAAAAATCCAAATTTTTACATCATTATTGGGTGTTAGTAATATAATTGTTTAAATGTGATGTCATTGAGTGATTACATAAGAGAATAGTTGAATCAGTTCATTGAAAGAAACCTGCCTCTGGATTAGAGGTAATAATGTTCACTTTCTTGCACAGGCTGATTGTTTCTCTTCATAAGACCTTAATATATCGCAGGAAGCCAAGGCTATTAATTTTGTGTTCCATGATATGATAATTTTGACTCTTAAAACTCTTAAAAACTGTTAATGGTAAGTTCCCCTACTTAATACGGTTAAAGATTGTAATGGACATTACATGTAATTTTACGGTAGTATACTGCTTTTGGAAGTGAACAACACCGTATAATTTACAGTAAATAACTGTAAATTGACATTCCCAGAATTCCCTGCGTTACGTTTCAAACTGGATTTGTTTGGTTGAAATAACTATTTTTCTTCTTGTTTGTTTCTTAGCAGTTTTGCACATTAGGGTTGTATGTTACATCTAATGTTGTTAAATTAATGTTAATTGCATTATTTCAGTTTCATGTGTGTTACCATGATGGTGTTTAGTGTTTGAGTGAATGACTCTTCTATGTTAATATTTAAAATCTGCTTGTGATGGGCTTTGGTTCATCATGTGACTTTCTCATCACCACCTGCATTAAGTGGCTATCAGTCTATTAAAGAGGTACAAACATCTTTCATTACTTCAATAAGTTAGTATATTAACATTATATCAGTTAATGAAATTACAGTATTTAAGTGTAAATATAAGTTAAAACCCTAATACCTAAAATGCTGCTACCATATTTTTACGGTAAAATTCTGGCAACCACAGCTGACGTTTTTTTTTTACCGTAAATATTACAGATTTTTTTAAGTGTCCCTTTAAGTCTCTATAGCTATGGCTTAGGTCCTCAGTATAAATCTGGGCGAATATTTATTTTTTTGTTACCTGTTTTAAGTCCATTCACTTCTTACAAAATGACAATGTTTAAAACCTACATTTCAGGATTTATAATGTTTATAATAGTTTTATCACACAAAATCACAGTAAATTAGCAGCTACCAGATGAGATCAGTAATGTGTTTCATCAGATGTGGACGTTGTCAGGTTTGGTGTAAGGCATCTGAACCGTTGCGTCTCCTGAGATTTGTTCATAATGCATTTGGGCAGCAATGCAGCAATAAATTTGAAATTGAATATCTCTCCATCCCTCTTGTGTCCCACTGTCCTCCCTCTGTCTGCGTCCAGCTCACTCTCTCAGCCTCTTCATCTTCTGTGCATCTCAAATCCAGCTTTCTTAAAGGGACAGTATACCTAAAAAAGTACAACTCTGCCATTTACTCTCCCTCATGTTGCTCCAAACTTGTATGAGTTTCTTTGATCTGTGGAAAAAGAATTTTAGAAGAATGCTTTTCAATGCAATTAAAATCAATGACGTTTTCAAGCTCTAAAACAGTCGCCCATGCAACTAGTGCACTATATTTTAAGACTTCTAAAGCCTTATGCTTATATACTGTTAACAAGGAAGTTAAAACACTTCTCAAGATTATCAACAGAGGTGGGTAGAGTACCCAAAAACTCTACTCGAGTAAAAGTAAAAGTACTTCTAGAAATATTTACTCAAGTAAAAGTAAAAGTACTAGTCTTGAATAGTTACTTGAGTAAGAGTAAAAGAGTATCGGATAAAAAATCTACTCAAGTAGTTAGTTACTAGTTACTTTGGGTCATATATACTGAGCCTATTTTTATTTAGATATATAGATAAAATGTATGTAATGTATGTGTGTGTGTATAAATGTATATATTTCATCAGCCTTTACTCCAATTTATGTAATTTATTATAAAACCTTGTCTGTTTACTTAAGTAACAGATATAGGTGTCATGCCATAACATTTTTAATACGACTGACTTTATATTAAATGTGAATTTAACATTGAAAGTTAATGTGATATCAATATTGCTACTAATCTTTCATTGTTCAGAAAGAGAGCAAATAACATTTACATTATTAAAGATCATTTTCACTGACAGTCTAGATTTCAATCACTCTCAGAAACTCCCATTAAAATCACTGAAACTGTTAACACTGTGAAATCAAAGATTCGTACACACATCTGCACTTTGTTGTTTCTGAGGAGAGAATTCACCAGAAAGAGGTATTCAGTCAGTGAGTGAGTGAAGGAAGCACCGGCATTTTAGCGATGACTCATCGGAACGCCTCTGATTGGCCAATGCTTTAATAAGCTCAAAAGAATCATGTGTGATTGGTTATAATGCGCAGTGCTGTATAAACGCATCTATCTCTGGCTCAGCGCCAGCAAGCAATCACAGATCTGAATTTAGCAGCTGATGATATGACTTGCTGAACGTACTCACACCGGTGTGATTGTATTAAAATTTATAAAATCTTAATCAGCTATTTTTTGTCTTTTGGAAGCTGCATTCAACTTGACTGCCCTCTGTTATAAGCCACACACTTACAACAAACTAATGTCACAGTGGTATCGTGTACTGTAATCGAATGTAGCCCAAGTTATTACCTGTTAAACAGTAGACAGCACACGCGGTGTTCATCTAATAAGGATCTCCATCGCAAGCAAATAATAGCCTTTGCAGATTTGCTTTCAATTCAGTGCAGTTCCAGCCACGTTTTCAACGCTGCTGGATGTTAAACGTTACAACTCTGAGTGAACCGCTTCAGACGCTCAGCGCGTGCGGCAGGGAACTGAACGAATCATTCAAACTGATTCATGAACCAATTCACTCGTTTGCCAATTGGTTTGATCAAGCCTTTGAACAGAATTGACTCAAAAGAATGAATCATTCGCGACTGGGCATCGCTCATTGCCCAGAGAAAAGTAGACGGCGCGTTTGGAATAAACTGAAGCATTTATAACATTTATTGCATTAAGATAAAGTAACGAGAGGAGCGTCGTCCACAGTAACGAAGTAAAAGTACAGATTTTTCCCCAAAAATTTACTCAAGTAAGAGTATAAAGTACCCATCTTTAAATATACTCCGAAAAGTATTCGTTACCCCAAAAAATTACTCAAGTAAATGTAACGAAGTAAATGTAACTCGTTACTACCCACCTCTGATTATCAAATTATCCATCTACATCTTTTAACACAGTATTACATTTTCCTGTTGAGATTAAACCTTACATTTATCTTTATGCTTTCAAAAAGGATACAGATAAATTACCTGCTCTGAGATCTGGAGCTTTAAAAACAGCAAAGAAACTTGAAACTGGATGTTTTAAAGGTCTTGAGAGAGGTCTAGTGTGCTTCAGGACGGCTAATGATCCATATAGGGGTGTGAGCCAAATAAAAGCAGTAATACAGTGACTGAACCTCACATGCACACACTAACAGACTAAAGGACAGACCAACTATGTGGTCTAGATAGCAGTTTAGAGTGAGTGTGTAGGGTGCGATCTTTAACTATAATTTGCAGAATAGTTACTTACTGTTAAGTGAGGTTCACTCAGGCTGATGTTGCCAACGCTGCAGCTTTATTAGATCTCTTAGCCTGAAAAACAACTCCACAGACATTCTTTTTTATTAAACAAGCCCACATTTAATCAATCACATGTAACAGTAAAGACATGTATAATGTTACAAATAAATGGTGTTCTTTTAAACTTTTATATTCAGCTGTGAATCATGAAAAATAAAATGTATCACCATTTCCACAAGGATATTGTGCAGCACGACTGCTTTCAACATTGATAATAATCAGAAATGTTTCTAAAACAGCAAATCAGTATATTAGAATGATTTCTGAAGATCATGTGACACTGGAGTAATGATGCTGAAAATACAGCTTTGATCACAGAAATAAATTACATTTTAACAGATATTCACATAGAAAACAGTCATTTGAAATATTTAAAAATTGTACTGTTTTTAAACAAATAAATCATTTTTAAGCATTTGTAAGCAGAAGAGACTTCCCAACACTATTAAAAATAAAGTTTCAATGGGTCTTCACAAGAACCTTTCAGTGATCAGTTCTTAAAAGAACCACATTTTCTTAGTGTGAGAAATATTTTAATAATTTAATCCCTATGAAGAACCTTTTTTGCAATGGAAAGATTCCATTGATATTAAAGGTTCCTTGTGGAACCACAGATGCCAATAAAGAACCTTTATTTTTGCTAATTTTAAACGATATTGTACATCTTTCTGGTGCTTGAAAAAAAAACAGAAACCAGTTAACTGATCTTAAAAACCTAACCTGTGTACAGACCAAAAATATTCTCTGCTAAATCTAAGGCTGGTTAAGTTCTCGAGCTGTGTGGAGGCTGAGGAGCGATCTTCCCCCAGTGTGAGTGAGATGACTGTCAGACTAAACTCTCACACTACTGATACAGAAGAGCAATAAACAATCAGGCTCCTCCCACCAGCTTCACCCTGCCAGACTCCTCCGCCTGCTTATAAAAGCCTGTTTTAGAGAAACCACACTGTTTAATATCCGTGTTTTCCAACAGAAATCAGGCCTTAGTGTGAGATTTTACTTGTTTGCACACACATTTGTATGCAAACTTATTCAGATACAAGAGCAGAAACCAGTCACTGATGTGATTAATGGTGTTAGCTAAAGGTCTGAGATTTAAACAAACTCTTAAACAAACTTTTCCAATTTGTATTGTTCTAATACTGCTAGTATATTTTAATGAACAAAGAGAGTACACATTTTTCATGAACCCAAACATCACCATTTAATTAGCAGCAAAAAAAGCACAGATTAAAATAAATAAATAAAAATAATAGAAATGACCAAGCACATATCTTGTAATGTAGGTTAGGGCTATTATAAAATAAAATAAAATAAAATATTAGATGAAAAACATGAAAATTAATTACTAGATTACATTTCTAAAGCTAAAACTGAATTTAAGATTACATAAAACAGTAATATTAAAAAAAAAAAAAAATATAATGACATATTACAAAATAATAAAAGAAAGATTATATATATATATATATATATATATATATATATATATATATATATAATTCAAGATAAAAGCCTATTTAATATATTACATGTATGTTTAAAATATGCAAAACAAATCAAAATATGCAAAACAAATCTTAGACTCTCTTAATAACCAGCCAGAATACATTAATAATGCCTTAGATCAGCCATTAGATCAACCTAGCAACCACCTAGCAACACTCACATAACAACACACAATTTTGCTTTGGGAAATATCCCAACAAAAATGTAGACCTATAAAAATACTGCTTCTTTACTGGCATGACGTTTCCATAAAGAACCTTTAACAGCCATGGAATCTTTCCATTTCACAAAAGTTCTTTATTGTGGAAGGAGGTTCTTTAGATTATTAAAATGTGAAACATGGCTCCTTTTAAGAACTGTTGACTAGAATGTTCTTTCTAGAACCCAAAATAGCATTTCTATGACATCACAGCGAAAACCCCCTTTTAGAACTTAAATTTTTCGTGGTATACATCAGCATTCTAGACTTCCAAAGAGGCGGGGCTTAATACAATGATGCCACAATATGTAAAAATCTGATCACAATTGATGACTCTTCTGTTGCTGTGTTTGGGTGGCTCTATCACAGAGACCTGCCTTCTAGGCTTCGCCACCTTCCCACTGTTTCCCTGGATTACTGACTGCCGTTCCCCAACAAAGCCTGAAGGATGTTTGCACAGCTGGGTGACCAGAGAGAGAGACTCCAGTTAGCCCAAAAATATCAAACCGTCCAATTCCCCGCTCGGCCCTTGCTGTGTTTTTTCAGCGTCAGTGTAAAAGGTGCAGCAGTATTTATTTGCTCAAGAGGACGCCCCAACTGTGAGACAGAGTTCAGGATCTTTTAGAGAACCTGCTTTGTTCGTCACAAATATAAATCCGCCCGTTATTTTTTGTTTTTCCATTGCTGTCTTTATTTTATTTGAATTGACGTTTTTTCATCTCCCAAAAATGAATTCACTGTCTTTGTAAGTCTTGATATATGATGGCGTGACTCTATGAATAGTTCGGGAATTAAGCAAACGTTGAGGGAATGTTATTGTTTCAGCTTTCCTTTAAAAAGATCAAGATCATCGTGACCCATCATTAAAGCACTGAAACGTTGTCATAATGACCAATAACAAAGCACAATGACCCTGCCGTTCTGAATCGTAGAAACTTGCTGACAAATACACATCATGCCGTGCAGAGTCTGTAAACAAAGTTTGGATTGGACAAACACAGAATACAGACCTTATTACATAATTATTTTGGCTCCGCCTTTCTATCCCTCCCAGAAAACATCTAAAAATAAAGGAGCTTCATGATACCATGATGGTTCTGCATTACACAGTTTCCCTGATTTCACTGGATATCATGGAAAAAGTGAAGTACCTTGCTGTTGTGGTAGCGGTGGGCTGTCAGTTTGGGGCTTCTAGCACCTCTAGAACTCTCTGGATCCATTCGGCAAGAAAAACCCCAAACAGATGTTGTTCATAAAACATGACTTTTCAATTACTCACCCCCTTCGGTGCACGCCGCATGCACACGGCTCTGAGCACAACCCAACACAGCCCTGCTAATGCTCAGGAAATATTACATCACTGAAAACTAAACTGGTGGGTGTAAATATATTTTTGTGACCAGTTATCAAACTTAAGACTCCAAATCCTCCCAGAATTCCCCGTTTGACTAATGTCCCCTCTGTTTCCCTTCCTGCTTGCGGGAAAAACAATGGGAAATACCCAATATTACAAACAAAATACCTCACATTTAATGTCATCTAATTTGGTGGTGACAGAGCTGTTGTCGTTACCTACTGAAAGTATTAAAACATTTTAACTAAAATAAAGTTGAAATAAAATATATTAATAAATATTACAATAAAAGAAGAGGTTTGTAGAAGTACAAACCGAGCGAAGGGTGTTTATTTCGTTTGAAATATGGATGTCTTGAAATATGGATGGAAAAAACACATGGATACCCTATAGGAGGCCTTTATTCACAACCCAAAGCCGCATGAGGCACGTTTTATTATGGATGCACACGCTTTATTTGACATCTTGTGGACTGTTATAATAAAACCCGCTGACTGCAATGTTTGGAATAGCCAGGACCATTTTTAATATTACTCTGAAAGAAGAAAGTAATATAGACCTAGGATTGCCTCGAGGGTGAATAAAACACAGGCTAATTTTTTTATTTTTGGGTGAACTAACCCTATAAGTTTAAACATTAATATTACCAACTGGAAATAAATAAAATCTCAAATTTTCCTTAAACCTAAAACTGAAATAAAAATGTTAAATCTAGATAGAAATATCTTTAAAAACCCACACGATCACAAAAAATAAATAAATAAATAAAACAAAACAAAAACATTAAAAATATAGTTATATTAAAATTATATATTTCCATATTAAAATGTTCATTTATAAAAAAAAATTATCAAATTAATTAAAATTAAATATATAAAAGTCTAATTTAAAATATTAATAAAAAATTGTATTTAAATAATACCAAAATAATGTGAGAAAGCTATAAAAAACAATTGAAAACCCATTATGGAGAGAGATTGATAAGGAGATTTTAGGGCAAGCATTACTTTTGCTCATAAATACATAAAATAAATAAAGATTATTTCCCAAGTAAATTTCAAAAGCAATTACTCAAAAGTAGTTGTGCATGTTAATTTTATAATTTATTTATTTATGTATTTATTTTGCAAGCAATTAATAAACTAATACAGTACATTGGCTTAATATCATTAGAAGTGACGCAGACTTAGGCATTAAACAGCTGAAAAAGAAAGTAGAAGATCGAAAATCATGGCGAGAGATGGGCCAGTGGATCGCCAAGAGTCAGATACGACTGAATAACTAATCATCATCAACAAACTTGGCAAACACTCACAACACAATACCAACTTGTGCAAAACTTTCTGCCAAGCATGACTCATTTTCTTAAAATAAATGAGGAAAAATGATTTTATTTACTACAAACTTTAGTGAAACTTAAATCTTAAGACTCTTATGGGAAAGGCTTCAAGAAATGCACCTGGACCACTTTTTTCTCTAATTGACACTCCTCAAACATCCTTGGCTTGCAATACAAAACTCGACCATAATGCATGGAAAAAAACACCCACGCAAAACAAGTGCAAAAAATCAACCTCTCCTCTGGAGGACCTGGAGCTCGAAGCCGAGATATTTACTAGCAGTTCATAACAAATCAAAGCGCTCTTCGTTTCATGTGTCGTTTTAAGTCTTGGCACAGCGACGCTCAGTTTGTTGAATTTCTCCCCAGATATCGTCCTGTCGGTCGGAGGAGGCTGAGAGTTTGGCACGCCGCTCCAACTGAGACGTCAAAGCGCTCTCCATCATCTCTGGAAAACCTCCGGGACTTTATTTAGAGGCTGAGAGCCCAGATCCTTCTGAATGAGAGACGGCTGAGCTGGGCTTTGTTTTGTCAAGAGCAGAAGAACATGCTTGGATGAACGAAACAAGGGATTGATATTTTGCAGAGAGCTACGAAAGACAACCCTCCCGCTTTTCCACATTTCCCAGCCATTTAACTTCACATCAGAGTCCTTGTCGCCAGGATTCGTGCCAGTTTTGTCAGGCACTGGTTGCCGATGAGAAATGTTGTTTTTGGACTAATGCCACAGCCTTCGAATGCTCAACCTACGCCACGCGTCTGCCAACATAAACCCCCAAAGCCACAGCCCTCACACTGCTGACTGGCAGGAATTAATCGTGAAGGCCGAACATGGGGCAATTTATCAATGGCCGCTGTAATGCGTGGGCTGTGGCGAGAAAGACAGGGTGCATCATGGGAGCCGTACCACTGGGAAAAGAGACATAGAAAGCATGCAAGAGAGAGAGTAATTAGCTTCGGTTCTGGGTAAAAACACACTCATATGCAAGGCATGGGAAAGATCTGACTTAAGAACTTGTAAATACCAGTAACAGATCTCTCTGGCCGTATAAACTGCCGCCCGGAGCTAACATCCCAGAATAATCACTAACAAAGATCAGTAAACAAAAGAAGGTTCTCAAGAATACAAAACACTGAGGGCTGAATGCACACAAATACACAAAACACAGAATACTATGGCAGAAAGGATTGAGTTTCCAGAAATGGCTGCTTCAGGTGTCAGTGTGGAGGCGGAGCAGCTCCGCCCACTTATATATGACTCCGCCCTTCTGATATTCTCCCTGCTTTCATGACACAATCACGGTTTGAATAGTTAGCATGGGTCAGTTAACCGTACATTAAAACTACAGAAATAGGCCGTGAGAATGCATGTTTCTCCATTGATGGCCATTTTAAAGTAACTGTGCAGTCTGACACTATAATTTTTGGCATGCAACATACAGCACAAAACATTATGAGAAAAAAATTATGTTCTCTGTCTGCTGTCTTTGATGTCACAACTGAGGAAAGTCTATAGTTTTAAAGGTGACATGTCATGAGAATCTGACTTTTCCAGTCTGACTTTTTTTAGGTGGTATAATCAGGTCTCCAGTGCATCTACCAACTAAGGAAATTTGAAAAAGATTAACCCTGTAACTTTTTAAGGTAACCCTTTTTCTGTAAGTGTCTGAAAAAAGCAAGCGCGTCTGATTTCGCTCCCTGGGTGACGTGGCAAAGGGATCTCATTATAATATTACCACCCCTTAATCAGTAAGCTTGCACCAACGGCACCATCATTCGATTTTGCAAGGGACAGCGGTGTACCAGCTCTAATGCAATGATGAAAGTTTGAGCAAAACAAGCTATTTGTTCTGTCTTTGGCTGCACAGATGAGAACAGAACACTGTTTAGAGTCCCAGCCTCAGACAAGACAACAGAGCAGTGGATTTACTGATTTATATATTGATTTATTTACTGTATACTGCTGCTGCCACACAGATCTAAAATAAACATGCAATTTATTTCCCAGCTGTTTACCTTCACAGACATAACTGACTGTTTTTGTAAATCATGTCTGTTGTAAATGTAAACTTGTGTGTGAATGAGAACTTAGTTTAGTACTTTCTGTCCATGTGCACTCAGAAAACCATATATAAGAAGTTTAAACTCATTTTAAATTAAATTTTAGCACAATAAACATGATAATCAGAACCAAAAAAGATTTTTTTTAGCAGGTATGAGCTGTAACGGTGCAGCTGTATTCTAGAAAAGGGGTGGGGAGCAACAGCTCATTTGCATTTAAAGAGACAGGCGCAAAAAAAAGCTTGTTTATGCTTCCACTCAAAATAGGTGGTTTCCAAATGATATAATAAATGATCTTTAGGGTATTTTGAGCTGAAATTTTCCCAGACACATTCTTGGGACATCCGAGACTTATAATACATAATGTTAAATGGGGCGTAATATGTCTCTTTATAGAAAATAAAAATATAAAAAATTTTCATAAAAATATTTCAATGTATATTCATTTCTAAATGTGTGTGTATGTTCTACTACATACATTTTTATACATGTATACACACACACACACACACGCACGCACACATATATGTATATATAAATGTAGTCACAGATTCACAACCACATGTCTAGCAGGAAAACAGCTCTGCTCTCCCACTCACCCACCGCAACTTACTGAAATGTTAAAATAAAATGCTGTGGTTTGAACTAAGCTAGTGTGAGCGAGCCCAGAGTTCAGTGTGAACACAAACAGGCCTGGATGAACTCGCACTAACATAACTCCGACTCAGGTGGCCTACAAACAGCCACAACTGGCCATTTTCCCAGTGCATCATTAAATTGTTCTGCATTAAACACTTGGATATTTATAGGCATCTATTTTGCAAAACCGATGGGAGTGACTTGTTTATCTTTTGGCTCTCTGGGTGGAAGTTTGGGTGCCACCTCATTAAAAATTTAATCACCTGACATTCCCCTGTTTTTATAAGATAGAAGCAAATGCTCTCATTAAAGTGTTTTAGTGCATATAAAGAAAAGCAGAAAAACGCCACGCTGTCTCTCAGTCTGGCACCTGAGCTGTGTTTTCGGCGTTTATTTGTTTGCAGTCATGTTTGAAGTGTTTGAAGCTCACCAAGCGTCCACTTCCTGAGCTGAAAGTGGAAATCTGGCTGACTGGATCTGACCGCCACGCCAGGCTCCCCGCAACTTCCTACACAGGTGCACGAAACCTGCCCGTGACCCTCGTTTCTTCTGCTTCGAAAACACATCAAATATCAGCCGTTTCAACACCGGCTGAAACAGGCTTTGGAAAAAGGTCCAAAAAAAAGGTATTAGAAGTGTAGAGGAAAGTTTTCCATTGTAAATTTTAAGGGGGGGGGGTTATGTTCAGGCCAGAGCGTTTGACGACTATGAGAGCGGCAGAGAAAGACTTCAGCTGTGTTTGGCACAGGAACCTCGTTAAAGACAAGCGTTAAAAGATGAAAGACGGATCAGGACTCTGTGCCTATAAAACAGATCAGATGGGCACAATGCTGATTATTTCAGCTCTACTGCTGGAAAACAAACTGATAAACATGAAATAATCAGCAGGATGTCTGCAGAATGCCTTTAAACATGGTCAGATAGAGTACAATGCAATGTCCTCACAAGCATCTCTATGCTAACTGTAATGCTGCTTTGGAAAAGGTTAGGGGGAAAAAAATTGATCCATCTGTGTACGTAAATAAAATAAAATATAAAAAAAGAATTTGTATGAATAATCTGTGCATTTCTCTGTAAATAAATACAAACATAAGTACATATATACATAAATAAACAAAATAAATAGACCTAACATCTCAACAAGACTCTCAAACAAATGGCAATGGTAATGCTGCTTTTTCAAATCTAAAAACAAGTTCAAACAAGCAAAGAAACGATTTTTATTTAAAACAAATATAAAAATACAAATCGAAAAAAATAAATGTTATTTAAAATAAATATAAAAAAAATGAATAAATACACTTTACTCTTTGACATGACTCTCAGCATATGCCAGAGGGAATGCTACTTTTCTAAATCCCATTATTGGAAAATGAGTTAACGAAGTTAAAAGTCTTATTTTGCATGAGTCATCTGTGCATGTTGTTGCTGTAAGCAAGCAAAAAATAATAATAAAAAATATATATATTTGAAAATAAATATTATTTAAAAAGAAGAAAAAAAAGTAGACTGAATATCTAGTAACATGCTGGTGTGATAATGCACTAGATGGATGCGTTTGGGGTTACAAGGCCAGAAACCAAGATGAGAATCAGGGTGGAGGGGTTCGTTTTACAGAGGGACAGGGCAAAGTCTGGAAGGTCTATCACACACACACACACACATGTGCACCTGCGGCTCTGAGCCGGCTCTGAGCGTCTGCTGCTGTCATTATAGGTTCTGTGAGGTCAGGGAGTGTCTCTGCCAGCGTGCCAACCATCAAATAATCACAGCCTGTGTCCATGTGCCCCGCTTCACTCCTCACATACATGATATAATTATTCATATAAAAAACAACCGCAGCAGTATAAACAAAAAAAACCCTGCAATATCTGAGGGCACCACAAGAATCCAGAAAACCCCACAGCTAGAGAAACACACACATTCAACACTTACCAACATGCTGGAGAGCAAACCCCCCCCCCCCACCCCATCCGGATCGCAGCGCACTGCTCCAGAAACACACAGAACATTACCGCTTCGTTTCTTCACAGAGAGATGAGGTATTGTTATTCAGGCCAGCTGGGTGAATGTCAAACCACTGGCACTGAGCACGCTGCCTGATGCTGAGACGTGGAGCTGCACTTTCTGCAGGAGGTCGCGACCCCACAGAGGTCAGCGGGGGAAGTTCTGGAACTGTGACATCATCTTTATTTTCCATTTGAAACTCGTTTCACACGTGCATTATTTTTCATTAATGTTCAGAGTGGTTTTTGAGTTGCATGTTGATGTGTTATTACTGGGGTGTTTTCGTGGTTACTTACTGGCGCGAGTCCACCCTCAAGTGATTTTCTGTTCTTGTAAATATGGATCCGGTCCCACCTTCTGTCTGAAGCACAAGTGGTGCAGGGCTTGCCATCCTGTTAAAAATAATGAAAAAATAAAAAATAAAAAAACAACATTATAAAAATTAAACAACCAACAGCTTAAAATTTTGTAAGATAAAAGATATGCACTAAAATAAAATAAAATAAAATAAACAGCTTACACTGGCATAAGATGGCTTGCTGGTCTAAAATAAAATAAAATAAAATAAAATAAAATAAAATAAAATAAAATAAAATAAAATAAAATAAAATAAAATAAAATAAAATAAAATAAAATAAAATAAACATTAGACTAACATAAAAATCTTGTGGTCTATTTTTAAATAAAATAAAATAAAATTAAATTAAATTAAATTAACAGCTTAAACTGGCATAAGATGGTTTTCTGGTCTATTTAAAAAAAAAATTAATAAAATAAAGTAAAGTAAAATAAAATAAAATAAAATAAAATAAAATAAAATAAAATAAAATAAAATAAAATAAAATAAAATAAAATAAAATTAAATTAAATTAAATTAAATTAAATTAAATTAAATTAAATTAACAGCTTAAACTGGCATAAGATGGTTTTCTGGTCTATTTAAAAATAAAATAATATAAAATAAAATAAAATCAAATAAAATAAAAGCTTAAACTGGCATAAGAAATTGCTGGTCTAAACAAACAAACAATTAACTGCTTAAACTAGTCTATTTTAAAATAAAATAAAATAAACAATCAATCAGCAGTATAAACTGGCCTTGGTTTTGTTTGCTGGTCAATATATTGTAAAATAAACAAATAAACAAATAAATAAACAGCTTAAATTGGCTTAAGATGTGCTATAAATTAAATAGTTACAACTAATTTCTTAAACTGTCTTAAGATGGTTTGCTTGATCTGGATTTTCCAGTTAAAATCTTTCAAAAAATTTTTTTTTTTTTTTTTTTTTTTTTGCAGAGTAAGTTCAATATTTCAGGTCAGGAGACTCAAATCTCTCTTTTTAGCTTCAAACCTGAAGGTTGGTGTTAGTGGCAGTCTAATGTCTGTTGATCTGAGTCTGGAGGGTTAGTTTATTGGGCACCGGTGCGGGGCCGGTTCTCCCAGGAGCCTCTTTCTCAGCGTGACGTCTCCGTCTAGGGGCCGCGGTGCACGGCTGAAAGAGAAATGGAGAAAACAGAGATGTGTTAGCAAAATCTGTTGACCAAACAACTCACACATACACACATAGTTAAGTTATTTGACCCTGTGTATTAAACCTGATTGACAGAGGTTAACCTAATAAAGTCATGCATCATGTCAACTTTTCTCAGATGTTGCATCTTAAACTCCTAAAGTGAAAAAAATATATATACACAAAAGTTTACACACTAAGAGCATAAGTCTATGAAATGAATGAGAATAGCAGCTCAGATCATTTGTTTTGGGGAAAATTTAAGAAATGTATATTATTGGCAAAAAATGAAGGCATTATAGAGATTTTTAGAGTTTCTGGTGTCTTTTCATTGCAGTCTTATGGAAACACATGAGTTGCATATATTCGTTCCTGTAGATTTGAATGAGTGTGTATAATGTTAACAGGAATCTACAAGCTCAGATGTGCATGTAAATGCCATGCTTCCATGTGCTACACATACAGCTGAATGCACTGCTCCTACAGGCCGTGTAACACAGAAGGAAACGTCCCGAGTGTTTTGAGCTGCCACAGTAAATCATCTCTAATGAATGAATGGTTGAACAGCCCTTCGGCCGTAGATCCCCGAGCCCCAGAGAGCCCAGGAATTCTGAGCAGAACGGATAAATCTCACACTCCTCCAGAGCTGCTAGCGTTTCTGCTCACCTCCAGAGAAAAACACCCACAGACCGAGAGAGCAAAAATGCTTTTAGTCTCTAATAGACCTACTCTGCCCTCTAAGCCATCTGACAGCATTTTTAATGCATTATTTTTATTTGCAACCACTTTAGCATAATAACAACCAGATCGACTTGGCAATAATGGAACAGCAAGATTTCTTGTAATCACTCACAACCTTTGAAACCTCTCTAGCATCAAGGAAACCATATTATAGATACTTGCAACATCTTGGGAGTCACAAACAGAGTCAATATACATCCTTAAGAATACCCTGAAATCCCATTTTCAAGGAGAAGCCGCTCATATATTCTTTTTAAAATACATAGAAATCTAGGTAGTGCATTAAAGGGCTCTGCATCAGCACTATATGGAGCACTTGACACAATTATTAAGCTTGGTCTAGACGACTTTAAAACCATCGAATTCCTGCAGATTAGAAGGCCCAATTAATCTAGTAGAGTTGGCAGAGGTACAGGAGACAGAGACAGGACTCTGAAACTGTGGTAAGGCCCTTGTGTGGAGAAAAACATGCATTAAAACTACATTGGAAAAGGAGGGAAATGTCAATAAATGTTGTACCAAAAAAAGCACTTTAAAACTAAATACAGCCCAGTCAGGCTGTTTATTTGTGTCATCACTCAAGAGCGACTGTGGTAGGTACGGCGCAGGATGATATTGCTGTAAGGTTATATGCAGGATTATTTTGGAATGACACACAGTGGTTTTCACACCAGCGGGACTTGTGTGAGACGACTATGACACACACACACACACACACACACACACACACACATGGGTGGGCTGATGGCAGGTAATGCACTGTGTCACTGTGGCAGAAACCCCAGGAGAGGATCTGGGCAGTGTGTCATGGAAACTAAACACAACCATGGTAAATGTGAGAATATAATATCAGCGATGAGATAATAAAGATAAGCAAAGGCAATGAGCACTGGGAATTCTTTCCCCTCGTGTTGTTCTCAATCCACGAGAAACACAAGGAGACATTTTTAAAGAATCTTTGAATCTATTTTTTGTGGACACTGAAAAAAAAAAGAGGCAAATAACTACATGAAGTAAAATGAGCAAATAGGAAATACTCCAATAAATACAAATGACTCATGCAGTGTGCTCCAATTCTTCTTGGGAAAATGACATTCCAGTTTCAGTACGCAGAAGTGCAAATGAAATAAATTAAGCAATATAAATACAGCAATATAAACAGTAAGTAGTCCAATAAATATAATCCAATTGACTCATTCTGAATAAATCAATTCTTCATGGAAAAGTAGCATGCTAGTTTCAATATGTACAATAAAATAAAACATAAATAAAGAAATAAAATACAAATGACATAAATGTAATAAAAGTCTAATTATAAAAAATAAAATAAAATAAAAATTATATTATATTATACATTTTTTTTCTTTGAAAGTGGCATTACAATAAATAATATAAAAAATATAAAACTTAATAAATACTTTAAAATATGTATTTATAAAATATAATAAAATAAATGGTAAATATATGATTTAATAATGTTACAGAAGCAGTCTGACACACCAGTTTTAATACTCAGGAGTAAATAAAATAAATAAACAACATAAATATAACAAAATAAATAGTAATAGAGCTCAGTTGACTCATGCAGTATAATCCAAGTCTTCTTGAAAAAGTGACATGCCAGTTTTAACATGCAAAAATAAAATAAAACAAAAGAATATAGAAATACAAAATAAATAGTCTAATAAGCATAGTCAAATATTAAATGGGCTTATTAATTTTTATTTATTTATTTTTTTTAGTCGCACAATATTTTTAAAATGTGCTGCCAATAAAACTTTTGTCTTGGTAACTAGAACAGAAATAATAAAATCATTCTGAGCTCTTGGTATTGCCTCTGGAACAGCACATTTACGCCCTCTTGTGAACTGACCAGTGTGCCCAACTTAACAATCTTGTTGCTTAATTTACCAACTTTTCAGAGGACCTTAGCAAATTTTCTTACAAAAGCACCTAACAACAAATGTAACTATTTTTGTAAAAAAAAAAATAGTTTGATTAGTGACTCAAAGAAAACAAAAAGACATCGACCTTCCCTTAGCAACATTCCCTGAAAATGAATTGACAAGAGGTTAAAGCTAGAAGGGACACAGCCACGGCTACTGGGCATGCACACATCAAAATAGCGTACTTTCTGTCACACTGTAATGATAATTACTGCTTTTGCATTATTGTAAGGGTAGGTTTAGGTTGTATACGTTAATAAAATACAACCTAATAGGTAGAAAATTACATTTATTTTTATCTTAGCAACATTGGCAACACTGGATCTCCTGTCAACACACAGGAGTATGTTGTTTGTTACTGTTAGCAGTGATGTCAGAGTTAAAATACTCACGACTTTACTGAAAATCTAGACAAGATCTCAGTGACTCACAGTGAGCTTCTACAGTAAATGTTTCTGAAGAAAATAAGAGGGAAAATACGGGCTGATCTTAGCCTGAAGAATAAGCTTTTTATGACACTATTTGAGCAAAGGAAACAACATTTTTGACAATTCGATGTTTCCCCATTCAAAAAGATAGGAGTTGCAATTGCGTGCCCGAGAGGCATTTCAAAGATGGCCGCAGAGTGACATGACTTAAAGAGACTAATGGACCCTTTTCATAAGACCATTTAAATGGTCATCAGCATCATAAATCCGCTTGTTTTTCATATTTGTATTTTTTTTCAAATGCATGTACATTTATAACACTATTCTCTGTATCATATCACATTTGCATCAAATTACTGGTACTGCATAATCAAAAACAAAAAACAAAACAGTTAACACTAATGCAAGGGTGTTTCTAAAGCAGCGTCTGTGGGAGGGACGGTCAATATGACATCGTTCTCTTTTCTGTCTACCGTTATCTGTTAAATAACACATAATCCTACAAAACACATTAAAAACCCAAACAGCAGTTTTGAAATGCTACCCAAATAAGGCTCGTTCATATCAAGAACGATAACTATAATATTCGCATCCACTCTAATGTATGGCAACGTTCATTATAAGCGCTGCAGTTTTGTCACCTGCCACTTTAAATGAGCTCTTTAAAGTCTGATGGATTTCTTGATTGCCTTTCAATGTTCTTCACAAATAATTCTCAAAGTGGGCATTATTAAAAGCCAAAGACATTAAAAGCCACTCAGCAGTTTTGAAATAATGCCCAAATTAGATGTTTGGTAAACAAAGCATCTTGGACTCTTTCTTTGGGGAAATCTAAGTGTTAAAGTATGTAAGTAAAAAAGCAGAGGTGCCAACAGGCCAATAAATTTCCCAGAATGCCTTTGAAAAAGCCATTAAAAAAATTTCATGGATGTCAGTGACCCCTTTGATATGATTCAATCCCACTATTTAAGCCAAGATACGGGTCCGTGTTGGGCGAGCGCATCGCGCTCTTAGATCGCTTAAGTGTTTTTTTCTCCTGTCTTTTTCTTTTACTACTTTCCAGTGCCAGGAGCTTGGAAAGCCAGAGCCAAACTGCTTACAAATCACTAATTAGCACGGGGGGCGGCCAGCAGTGGGTCCCGGGCCCTGAGGTGTGTCAGCGCGTCTGGACCCACACGTCACAACCATTTCCCATAAATCCCTGCTGCTTTCATGTGTGTGGTTCAAAGTCTATCCGCCTGGAAAGTTTGACACAGGATACACGAGGAGAGCCAGAGCCAATTAGTGCATTCATCCCCGAATACCAGCCAATCCGTGGGCTTTATCTGGGACACCAGCAGCAGCACGGCGGTCCAAATCCTCTCCTCACATCTCAGCTCATCTCTCTCCTCTGCAGATGCACATAAATCTCGTCTGTCTTATGTCACTCGTGCTGGCAGCAGTCTGTCCCTGAGATCCACTGGCCGTAAAACTCAAGAACATCAAACACTGAGCAGAGATTCATTTGAAAGTTGGAATTATACAGATTAATTATGTGAAACTGTCCATTACAGTAATTTTACCAAGATTAAGAGATGCTGTGGTAAACCACCGTGTGGAAAAACTGCACTTTAATGCAAAAAAGCTTATTGCTTTTATATAAAAAAAATAAATAAATAAATAAATTAAAAAAAAAAATATATATATATATATATATATATATATATATATATATATATATATATATATATATACACAACAAACTGCAGTACATATGTACAATTAACAATAATAGTAGTAATTATTATTATTATTATTATTATTATTATTATTGGAATAAAATTAAGAATAAATAATTATAAATATTTAATATTTGGGCCCATTAGTCCATTGTTACAGTTGCCAAGTAACTATGAAAATTATTGAGTGAATAGAAACAGATTTCTATTATCACTAGAATATCACACTCTTATCAGCCAATCAGATTGGAGGACCAGACAGAACTGTTGTGTGTGTGTATATATCTGTGTGTGTAATGTATGAATATGCACACACACACACACACACACAATTAACACTTTTATTCAGCAAAGATGCATAAAATTGACAGGGACAGTAAAGACATTTGTAATGTTACAAAATAGTTCTATTTTAAATAAATACTGTTTTGAATTTTCTTTTTAGCAAAGAATACTGAAAATATTTAAAATAAGAAAATGTATCACGGTTTCTAAAAAAAAATTCAATAAAGCAGTACATTTGTTTTCAGCAGTGATAAGAATAATAATAAAAAAAAATAATAATAAAAAAAGGAATAGAAACTCAATTATACTAAAATAACCCTGATTAAGGCATATCCTCATGTGCCTATTTGCTCTCATATAACATTGCCAACAGCATACATGCTTATATGCTAATTATTAATAATAATCACAATAAACAATTATACATCAAGGTAACATAGGTCAAAAACAGGGTTTTTAGAGTCTTGCAAAATGTGTGCCAGCTGAAGGCCAAAATAACGCAATCTCACTGCTCAACAATAATCATCCAAAAGCTTTACATACAACATTTGACAACAAACAGCTCAAATGTCCTAATCTGGCAACATTATGTTAAAACAGAAGCAGAGAACAAGGGAAATATTAATCCCTGAGGCTTTTCACTTATTCACACACTCAAAATGTTAGCAATAATTTAAATGTCAAATATGAGCCAGGAAAATGCCTGTAATAGTCAGGGTGGAGCAGGGGGAATTCTAATGACTGAGGTTCAACCGTAACAAACAACCAATCAGCAGCTTATGCCACAAATCAACAATCAAGAGGATTCTAAAGATCTGCATCACTCTGAAGGATGAGCTCACTTATTGTGGCAAGCCGTTTTAACATTTGATCTTAAATTGTACAAGTATCTGTTTTAGTGCTACTAGTAGGGTACAATGTAGTCTCGCAGAGCCAGGCCTTCAGACTGAAGGTCTGGGATGTATGGCAGCTTTCATTGGCCAAGGCCATTTGACCGACATGTCAAACAACTAATCACAGTTTGTTTCATTCATCGTCACGTTTCCATATATCTCGCAACCGTTTACATTCCCTTGAAACCTAAATGACTGTGTTTATGAGGGTACTTGCATTTGGGTGCATATAAGTGTTTATGCAATCGTTCAAAGCCAATAAAGCAACAAAAAAATGCTCTATTAGCAGCTACACACTCCTCCCACACAGAAACAGAGACAGCACGCACATATAGCTCTGCTGTTTGTGTTTCAACGGCCTAAAATCAGTTGTTTTAAACTGCAGTGCTTAAAAACACATGCAAACGTTAAGTTTTCGTGACCATGCACATGCTGTTATTCATGCATCTGCCTGCATCCCTGTGTAATGCATGTAAGACTGCTGTCATTCAAATAATTAAAACGTATTGCCGTAAACAATGTATTTTGCAGCACCACGAAATAAACAGTAGAGCACAATATGAATCGATAGACTTTTAATTCCATGCATCCGATTTATATCGTCATATCGCCCAGCCCTATGACAGAAAATGTTGAAGTATGGTATTTGGGGTAAAAAGCGCCCCTGCTGTTGGGGCTAAAGGTGCACAGTAATTAACATGAAAAATAATAGATGGCTGACTTTTCCATTTGTTGACATGACATGGTTCGGATGGTAAATATATTGTTGGGTGTCCATATTAGAGTTAATTTACCCTGCTTAGAATGAAACCATTATATTTAAAACATGATATAAATCATATTATATAATACAATTTCATTTGTTGTTGTTACTGTAAATGTATATATATTCTGTTATTATTGGATCTCCTTCAATACTTTCAGAATTTTTACTTATTAAAACAATGTTGTCTCAGTATTTCATAACATATTTTTCATATTAACTACAAACTTTGAAAAAAAGTAATTGTTTTGAACAAGTATTAACTTAGACATTATTTAAAAAATAATAATTATCTGACGTATTTGTATCAATACTGTGTCTTTTGTACCTTTTGCCACCTCATACATTACTACTACATTACATACTAGTAACTTTTTAACGATAGTAGTACTTATTCATTAGATACTAGTTCTTATTTTTAGATCCTCCTACTCATTTATAAGATAACTATTAAATAAACACTGGTACTTATGCATTAGATACTAGTACTTGTATCTAATGATTAATTATCTAGGTAGCAGAACCCAAGGACTACTATTATATAAAAATAGTTACTTGTCACTATAGAAATAATAGTCAGAATTAACAAATTTATATCGATCTCCATAGAAGTCAAAAGCAAAAGGTTGGTATGCATTACTAGTAACAAGAAAATAGTTACTAGTCACTATAGAAGTAAGTACCGTTGTCTAATAAATAAGTATTAGTATATATATTTAATACATACTAATGTCTAATGAATACATCTAATGAATAAGTACTAGTATATTTCATAACTACCAATATTTAATGATTTATTAGTGTCTATTTAATAAGAACTAGTATCTAATTAATAGTTAAATAATAATAAACACTATTAATAAACAAATGAGTACCTAATGGAATATATAAAAGTAGCTAAAAATAAGTAGCATAAATAGGTCTACATTTTATGAATTAAATGTTTAAACGGCTTGCCATACACTTTCTTTCTGAGGACGCCCTCTATAAAGCAACACCAGAGACTAACGGACGGGACGACCTCCAAGCTCGGGATAAACGAGGTGGGTGAATGTTTTTGTTAGTATGTCTTTGAATTAAAAACCACACTCAAGTGGCGTTAAACACAAGCCCCATCCAAAACAGTGCCATCTCCATGGAAAAACACAACAGAAGAGTGTTATCCAATGGGGATTTGGCTAGTTATAGGCTGAAACCTCAGAGGTTTGGGAACACAGTTTAGTCTAACTGGAATGAGTCAGCCGTTCCCGACAGGTACCAAAGGCCTAGAGAGCCTGAGCTGAGGTTAAAACCCGCCGAGAGTCTGATATGGCAGGCGGAACGGGTTACTCTGGGTCATTATCCGCTATACGAAGCACAGATTTATATTGGCCTGGTCTTATTACGTCAATTAATTAACAAAGCTGAGAGGCAGGAAATAAGGATATCTGCCAGGAAATTAAAAACTGGAGACGATATAAAGTGAGAGCAAAAAAGAAGAATATCATGCACATTTGGCAGCGCCTTGGAAAGAGTCTGTGGGTTTATTTATGGCACGAAGGCAATCGCTGTAAAAATAAACACACTTTATGGCTCCGTTCCAAAAACGAATGAGCTGCCTTACTGTCTGCTACCTAATTAAGGAGACTTATTTCTATAGAAGGCAACATTCTAACTGAAATTAAACCCTAATAAGTGTCTGGTTTGGAACACCCTACATAGGCAACAACTTATGTGTCATACAAATAGAACATCTAACATTAAGTGCACAAGAAACTATTTCTAGAGAGTTCAACGTTAAGATAATAACATGATACTCTAAGGAACTGCACAGTAGCTACTCGCAAATAAACTGTTTTTATTGTTACTTGTGTTTTAAATATATATATATATATATATATATATATATAAGCATTCATCCCATTTCCTCCACCAGATTAAATGGATATTTTCACTTTTTTTCATCACAGTGCATTATGGGATCGCCTTCTCTGTAAACAATATTTAAACGATAGGCCTAATTTCTATATATTGGATAAAACTTTTCAACAACATTATAATATTTTTCATTAATCATAAAAGTTGCACAAAAAAAAAACTCACTCAGAAATTAACAGTGAATTTTACAAATAATTACAAGGAAAGGGCAAGTTTGCATTGAATTAAACATTATATTTTGAAGTAAAACACTGAAATACAACTTCAATTTTTTTTTATTTTACAGTACATTTAGGAACAGTGTTGGGGAAAGTTACTTTAAAAAGTAATGCATTATAATATTGCATTACTCCATAAAAAAGCAACTAATTGTGTTACTTCATTATTGTACATGGAAAGTAACACATTACGTCACTTTGTCAACTAAGCTGGGCTTGCTTATTTGACTTTATTAACAAAAACCCAAAAGTTATATTTTAGGTAACTCTAAAAGCCCTTTCACATCAGAAGTGAAATTAATAAGCCACTAATTACTCACAATTTCTCTTAACATGGAGACAGCAGAGCTGTAAGTCAATAAATGATCAAACTAAGTAACTTGCGTAACATATGTGACCCTGGACCACAAAACCAATCTTAAGTGTCAATTTTCCTAAATTGAATGAATCAGCTTTCCATTGATTAATGGTTTATTAGGATCAGACAATATTTGCTCAAGATACAACTATTTGAAAATCAGGAATCTGAGGGTGCAAAAAAAAAAAAAAAATCTAAATATTGAGAAAATCATCTTTAAACTTGTCCAAATGAAGTTCTTAGCAATGCATATTACTAATCAAAAATTAAGTTTTGATATATTTATAGTAGGAAATTTACAAAATATTCTCATGGAACATGATCTTTACTTAATATCCTGATGATTTTTGGCATAAAAGAAAAATCAATTTGACCCATACAATGTATTTATTTTTTTATTTTTGCACTTTTTTTTTTCAAAACTTAAGGTTTTGTGCTCCAAGGATACATATTTGAAAAGGTTACTCAGATATTTTCTTATAAATGTAAAATACCCTAACTCTGTTAGTTAGGAAGTCAGATAAAAAAAAGTTTAATTAACCACAAAACTTAGGAGGTCTAGATAAGATCATGATTGGTATCAGATGATTACTATGCAATCGAGAATTTATTTATTTTTTGCCACGAATCACTGCACAATGGTTTTGAGTGACGTTTACTTTAAGAGACCCTGAATATCAGAGCTTTGGTTTGTCTCAAACCCATTATAACCTTAAAAAGACATAATTCACCTCATGAGCGTGTCACATTCTCACCCCCAGACCGAAGCACAACACTCCCAGTGATGGAAAAACTAAGTGAGAACAATTCGAAGTATGAGCCCGTCTGGCCACGATCCGACCCGAAACCTCCCACAGAGCTCCCGGGATCCTTCAGGACGAGAGATCCAACTCCCCTCGAGCCGTCAGAGACTCGCTCTGTCTAGTCGAACAAAAGGGGCAAAAGAAAAGCAGAATGTATCAGTCTGGACATAATCCCAGCTGACTTGAACCTGAAAGGAGTCCAGATTGAGATGTTTTTCCTTCACATCCTGGGGCCAGTAGTTCAGAAGGTCTCATCCGGATCAGATTTGGAAATCCCGTGTTTTGCGATCCAGGATCAGGTGATCCATTTTACTTTTGTGCTGGTTTTTCAACGCAACATTGAACTGGATCGCCCTGATACAGATACACACTTCTTCAGATTTCCAAATCTGGATCTATACAGAGCCCCTAAAGTAAGTTTTGCATTGCATTTATACAAATAACTACTACTGACTGATCCATCTCTGATGATTGTTCACAATCAGTGAATTAAACAAAAAAATTTAAATGTAATATTTTTGTTTGATATTTACAGCTGTTTGGGGATCCGGGAATACATTACATGTTCAAATGCTGTATTTTTTGACCAGTTTTAGGGATTTATTACATTTTTGTTCCTGAAATCCACCCTTCTGCTAAAAATCTTATTTTTATTTTTTTAAGTAGCCCAATGTTACTAAAATGTTTTGAACAACACAAACTGAGGATTTAATCCAGATCAAAACCAAGATTGGCTTTTTTTGATCTAATCCAAATTCAGAATTCTTTTTTCTTATGAACAACCCGTTTTCAAGATTTGATCCGATGTGATGACCAAAATCCGATCCGATTACTCTTGAATAACTGGCCCCTGGCTCCTCGAGGAACACTCGGGCTGAAGAGCTCAGAAACCTTCAGCTTCGCTCAGTGATTTACTGTAAAGATGCGCATACATATTTCCCATAACACACAGTGAGTCACACAGGAGGAGCGCTTTCCCACACACACACCTTGAGGTTTGGGATTGCAGGATGGATTCCCAGCAGTCCAGGACGTTCCAGGAATCGAGCAGGACGCTGGCATCTCAAGCAGACGTGCTCTGGCTCTTCAGCAACACCTGAGCGTAAAAATGGGTCAGAGGTTCAGTAACGTCTGAGAAAACCAAACATCCAAAAATATGCATGAAATTTGTTTTCATGTGGTTTGGAAAAACCTTTGCACCACTTTCAGGAAATGTTTTGATTCGTGGAAATATCTAGAAGAAAGGCTTATTTTCTTTGCATCAGAGTTTACTCATCTTGAGGGTTATTTTCAAATGTACATCTTATATTTCTATAACAAATGTCTTCTAGGTGTTTAAACAATTGATAACTTTAACTAGTGTTTCCATGCCATGAAGTGAATTATACTGCATGTTCATTTTCAAAGATTTGCTTACCTTCACACATACAGCCAATGAGGTCATTTCCTGTTTACGTATTGTCACTGCATGACAACAAAATGTATTCTTGCTTTTTTTTATGTTTTAAATAATTTTAATAATAATAATAAAAAAAAACATTGTCACTGACAACAAGCCCTCAATAAACCCAAGAAGAAAACATTGGAACAAACAATAAATAATGAAATAGAAAATAAAATAATTTACAAATAATAAATATAAAACATATAAAGCAAACTTTTAATAAAAAAAATAAGCCAAAATTTAAACTTAATTTGTATATATTGCAAGTAATTTATAGATTTAAGCTTTATGGAGTTTAAGGATTGAGATACATTAATACAAATTAAAAAAAGAAATGCCACAGAACTTGCAGCAACTTCAAATCTCCATTTGTGGAACAAAAACATATAGCATTAATATATGATTGCACAAAAATGTGATTTTCAAAAGCAGGTGTTACATTGTTTGCGATTTGTGATGGTTTTATAGCGAGTACAACAATCATTTTGGTTTTTAATTATAAAATGTGTCAAACCAATTAGTTGAATGACATTCTGAGAATGAATGATGAAAGCTACATAAGTCATTTTCTATTGGTTTATTAATAAAGACACAAAAATATAACTGCACTAAATGTAAAGAATTAAAAAACGTTTTTACATACAGCAAAAAAAATGATATTTATATAATTAAGGGAAAGAAGAAACCTCATGTTATATTGACTAGAAAAGTAAGAGCTTTTTTTTTTCTAACATTTTTGTGTTAGTGTTGAGACTGACTGTAATTAGCATAGCGGTTTAATTTCTAACCAATAAACAATGATGAATAGTTTTAAATATATATATTTTTTTATCTATCAATATCTTATATTGCTGTGGCCACCATTTGATAATAGCTTATTCCTTTATCTTACTTTAATCATAAAATGTTTAAATGAGGGATGCTTATATATTTCCCCCATTCTCATGTCATTAGTTTGAAGAACAGTTTAAAGAGGAGAACTTTCAGGATTGTGTGTGTGTGTGTGTGTGTGTGTGTGTGTGTGTGTGTGTAACAGCAAAGGAAACTGCTGCCCTCTACAGGTGGAAAAACAAAACTGTGCAAATACTCCAGAGGAAAAGATAACATTTATTATTATATTCTGTAAATATAAATCACACAAAGCATCTCAGACACATTGGGTTCATTGTGTAGAGTTCATGAAACAGTCAGTGAGTGAAATCACTTGCTCTTTTTCTTCTTTTTGGCAGCAGGTGCGTCCTGCAGGTCGTCTTGGCTCTCGGCCGCTCTCTTTCTGCTGGTTTTATCGCTCACGTGTCTGCTGGAGTCACTTGTGGAGAGCTCATCTGTCTCCTGTCCTTTGTCTTTCTTCTTCTTCTTCTTCTTCTCTTTGTGATGTCTGTTTGCGTTGGAGTCTATCTCTGCTGTGTCGGCGGTGTTTCGGTGGTTTTCTGACATCTCCTCCAGGCCGCTGTCGTTCAGAGACTCTTTCTCACTCTTGTCTTTCTTCTTTTTCTTCTTGGGTTTCGGGCTGTCGATCGTGTCATCTGTGCATTCTGCTTCTGTAGTTGATTCCTTTTGTTCGGTTTGGGCCACAAGCTCTTGCACTCTGAAAATCAAGAAATTATTATTAGAAACGACACACTTATCTCTCAAGTCGATACTATTATGAAACTTGGGTTCCAAATCGATGCATTGCATTTTTATTTTATTTTATTTTTTTTTTTTTTACAATGTATTGCAATTTTGTTTGCTTTTCTAACACTGCATTCAAGCTTTAGATGATACATGAATGTGAGTTTATTTCAGGAGCATCAAGCCATAATGTACTACAAAATGGTTATTTCAAAAAACCTAAAATCAGTTAAGTAAAATAAACACATTTTACAAAATTGCTACGTTAAGCTGTTCCTGTCAATAAGAAAAAAAACAATAAATTGCACAGCAGGCTATTTTTGTAAACAATTACTTATTTAAAATAAGTGTTCTTTAAGTGTCCGATTTAAGAGAAAAGCTTTGTGTTAATAAAAACCACATCCATCATTAGGATTTTTAAACTTCTAACTGTTGCTTCAGGCTAAAATATGAGTCTATAATCCATAACACTTCCTTCAGTGAAAGTCAATTTCCTGTTGTCTTTAACATAAAAATAAGAGCAGCTTTTGTTTGTAATGTGTGCAGACTTCTCTTCTGATTCAGACGAGATTAACACACATCTTTTCACTTCACAAGACATTAACTGATGGACTGGAGTGGTGTGGATTATTATTGCGATGTTTTTATCATCAGTTTGGACTCTCATTCTGACGGCACCCATTCACTGCAGAGCATCCATTGACGAGCAAATGATGCAATGCTACATTTCTCCAAATCTGATGAAAAACAAATGCATCTACATCTCGGATGGCTTGAGGATGAGTACATTCACAGCAAATGTTCATTGATTCCTGTACTATTCCTGTAATAGAGCTGTTTCAAGTTTAAAAAAGAGAAAATCGGTTCACTGTACCTGGACTTCTCCAGCCGTCCTCGGATGAGCAGAACACCTGCATTATCAGCGTCCAGCTGGAGGACCTCAAACTCCAGGTTTTGTCCGACGCTCAGTCCACAGTCCCTCCACTGCACTGAGCTCAGCAGACCGGGCTTCACCACCGACGCGTTAAAGCAGCCGTGAACCAGACAGCCCACGTGACCCACTCCTATTTTATTAATCACACCCTGAGCGGCACACACACAACATTAACAGAGGTTAGTTCACCCAAAAAATTTCAATTAGCCCATGTTTTACTCACCCTCAAAACAACCTGTGTGTATATGTCTTTCTTCTCTCAGACGATTATTATATTAAAAATGATCCTGGCTCTTCCAAGCGTTAGAATGGGAGTAACTGGGTGTTTTTGTGCAACAGTCCAAAAGACGTCAAATAAAGCGCGTGCATCCATATTTATAAAATATTAAATATGGATATTTTTCTATATCCAAAAATGCATGGATTCGCTTGCTTTATTTATGCCCCCGAAGCCGTGCGAGGCATTTTTTATTATGGATGCACGCACTTTATTTGACTTCTTTTGGACTGTTGAACAGAAACACAAACCTACTGTCATTATAAAGCTTGGAAGAGCAAAAATGACTTTTAATTTAACTCCAAACTGGATTCTTTTGAAAGAAGAAACTCTTATAAACCATCAGGCAATGCATAGAACATGATGTGTAGCTCATGAAGATCTCGTAAGACGTACCATGAGCTTCGATCCTTTCTTTGGTTGGAAGACTACGAACGACGCCTCGATGTTGAAGTGAATGAAGCCTTGATCGTCATGAATATCTCCATACTGTCCCACGACTTTAATGTTGTCATATGCCATAGGAACACCTTTCAGACTGCAAAACAACAGAGATGAGCGAATGGCTGTTAGATTTTTCCTTCGTTGTAATCTTTATTGATAAATGAGGTTTAATAAGTTTCAGATTTGTACAATAATTGATTATCAAAATTTCAGTTAACAGAGCTCTAAGATTATGCTAAAGAAATTCTTAAACCACATTTTGTTCACTAATTTGTTTATTATAAAATAGTAATTTACACCAATCAAATTAGTGAATAAAAATGTGGTTAAAATACATGAGAACTATAACAAAATAAAAAAGTAATAATCTAGCATAATTAAAAAATTAAATGCATATTTTCCAAATAACACAGCTAATATTGATCTGAAAAAAAGCATCTAAACTGCACATAAGGCAATTTAAATATGAAATATATAAACTTTTTAATGAAATAATTATGTTTTGACTCCCATTTGTTGTTGAAATAAACATTTAAACAGTGGGTGTAATAAAACTTCACGACAGATTTATAAAAAGAAAAAAAGAAATTATAAATATATATAATTAAGACATTATAAAGGGGCTTAATAAAAATATATAGGCTAATAGAAATGCATATGCAGAGCATATATGTAGAGCAGTCTAAAGTTTACATCCCCTTGCAGAATCTGCAAAATGTTAATTATTTTACCCAAATAAGAGGAATCATAAAAAGCATGTTATTGTTTATTCAGTAGTGACCTGAATATGTGAAGATATTTCACATAAAAGATGTTTACATATAGTCCACAAGAGAAAATAAGTTGAATTTATTTATATTTAGCAAAATTCTCCTTTCTAGAGCAAAAAATAAATAAAAAAAAGTCTATTATTATCGGAGTTCACAAACATCGAATGAAACCTTCCCATCATGTATTGCAGAAAAGATGGATATTATTAGAGTCGGGGTTCAATCTTCAACTGGCTGGCAGGAGCCGCCACTGGCATGTCACGTGACCTGTCAGTGGGTGGCTGGCAGCTGCCAGTCTGATGCTGGCATGTCACGTGACCTGTCAGTGGCTGGCTAGTTGTCTGCCAGTCTGCCTTTGGCAAGTTTTAGAAACCATTGATTTTTGGCTGTTTTTGTGTTTTGTGTTCCACCCTCTCTAGCTCATTTATTATGCATCTGTTGATATGTTTTTGTTCTTTTGCATGATTGGTGTTTTAGACAATTTATCCCAATTGAAACAGTAAAATGGCCGTGATCAGACTGTCAGCTTAATGACGCTTTGCTGGACGGTCTATTCAGTCAGCCGCGGCTGAACTGCGGTTATAACGCGTTGCCTTACACTCTCGCTGCAATGAAATACACTGTTTTCTTATTATGAATGTAATCTCAGGCATCTCTTCTTTAGTATGATTGGTGTTTTGGGGACGATTATCCCGATTAAAACAGTAAAATGGCCGTGATCAGACTGTCAGCTTACTGACGCTTTAATGGACGGTCTATTCAGTCAGCCGCGGCTGAACTGCGGTCATAACGCGTTGCCTGACACTCTCGCTGCAATGAAATACACTGTTTTCATATTATGAATGTAATCTCAGGCATCTCTTCTTTAGTATGATTGTTTTTTGGGGGACTATTATCCCAAATAATCCAGTAAAATGGCCGTGATCAGACTGTCAGTTTACTGACGCTTTGCTGGACGGTCTATTCAGTCAGCCGCGACTGAACTGCGGTCATAACGCGTTGCCTTACACTCTCGCTGCAATGAAATACACTGTTTTCTTATTATGAATGTAATCTCAGGCATTTCTTCTTTAGTATGATTGTTTTTTGGGGGACTATTATCCCAAATAATCCAGTAAAATGGCCGTGATCAGACTGTCAGCTTACTGACGCTTTGCTGGACGGTCTATTCAGTCAGCCGCGACTGAACTGCGGTTATAACGCGTTGCCTGACACTCTCGCTGCAATGAAATACACTGTTTTCTTATTATGAATGTAATCTCAGGCATCTCTTCTTTAGTATGATTTGTGTTTTGGGGACGATTATCCCGATTAAACCAGTAAAATGGCCGTGATCAGACTGTCAGCTTACTGACGCTTTGCTGGACGTAGGCTATAGGCTATACATCTATTCACAGTAGGCATAACGTGAATCTTTCTCTATTGTTCCCTAATGGCTAAACAATTTCACTAATTATATGATATACTAATATTGCGAACTACATATATTTTTAACTAATTAATTGAACTAAATATTTAGATAAACTTGTTTGTAACGTTACATGACGTGTGTGCCGGGATCTGACTGTTTTAATAGCCATACCCACCCGAGAAGCAAAGCGTCAGTAAGCTGACAGTCTGATCACGGCCATTAACTGGTTTAATTGGGATAACCGTCCCCAAAACATCAATCATACTAAATAACAGATGCATGAGATTACATTCATAAAAAGAAAACCGTGTTGTTAAAATATGTTCATTATGTCCTCAGTTGTATCAGAGAATGTCTAATGTTGTATGTAATGCTGTATATGTTTATGCCACAGGAGGGCACTAAAGTGTCAGCTATTAGAGGACCCATTTGCGTCATTAAGTTTGTCTCAGTTGAGTTGCCGTAGGCAATAGAGAAAAAATAATAACACTGAAGGCTAGCTGTCCGACCGTGAGACTGATGTGTCGGCAGCTAGAAAAATAAATATGCCAAGAACGGCTAAAGATTATCCATCTCTATCGTCCAGTCTTTTCCTCCAAATGCAACGCTAGCTGCAACTCAACTAGTGAATTTCCTTGCAGCGAGAGAGTCGGGCAACGACTCGACTGGATAGACCGTCCAGCAAAGCGTCAGTAAGCTGACAGTCTGATCACGGCCATTTTACTGGTTTAATCGGGATAATCGTCCCCAAAACACTAATCATACTAAAGAAGAGATGCCTGAGATTACATTCATAATAAGAAAACAGTGTATTTCATTGCAGCGAGAGTGTAAGGCAACGCGTTATAACCGCAGTTCAGCCGCGGCTGACTGAATAGACCGTCCAGCAAAGCGTCAGTAAGCTGACAGTCTGATCACGGCCATTTTACTGTTTTAATCGGGATAATCGTCCCCAAAACACCAATCATACTAAAGAAGAGATGCCTGAGATTACATTCATAATAAGAAAACAGTGTATTTCATTGCAGCGAGAGTGTAAGGCAACGCGTTATAACCGCAGTTCAGCCGCGGCTGACTGAATAGACCGTCCAGCAAAGCGTCATTAAGCTGACAGTCTGATCACGGCCATTTTACTGTTTCAATTGGGATAAATTGTCTAAAACACCAATCATGCAAAAGAACAAAAACATATCAACAGATGCATAATAAATGAGCTAGAGAGGGTGGAACACAAAACACAAAAACAGCCAAAAATCAATGGTTTCTAAAACTTGCCAAAGGCAGACTGGCAGACAACTAGCCAGCCACTGACAGGTCACGTGACATGCCAGCATCAGACTGGCAGCTGCCAGCCACCCACTGACAGGTCACGTGACATGCCAGTGGCGGCTCCTGCCAGCCAGTTGAAGATTGAACCCCTACTGTATTATTATGTACTTTTGTAATCTGCCAGCTATAACCTGCTCACTTCTACACAAACTACATCAAGTCATGATCAAACTGGTGTCTTTGGAAGTTGACTTCAACAGATTCAACTCAATTTAAGCAGCAATACAAGTAAGCCAACCTTACAAACTAAAAAATGGATCAGAGTTGCACCTTTTGGGGTAACGTTAACTTTACAACAGTTTGTCACTGGAGCAGGACATATTTGCACCTTTTTTAACCCTATTGGGTACATATTAGTTCCTTGGGTACGTGTTGTTACTTAGATAATAAAGGGTACAATTATGTGCTTTTAAAGGTACTGCTCCAATGAAAAGCTGTTGCACCCCAAAAAGTACACTTTTGGTCCCCTATTGAACTTCTACAGCAAATGACAGCAGTGACACACAATGACAAGTTTACAAGCAGTACTATAGTAGACTATTTTTTAAAGGTATTATGTTTTTATTAACCGTATCATAATACTGAAAAAGACTTTACCTGCTGGAGTATTTGAGCAGCTCGGCGTTGAGTTCCTCCTTTATTCCGGTGCGTTTCTTCTGCAGGTACTGCGGCGGCAGCGCGATGTGTTTGCGGCGCGAGTCCAGCACGAGACATGAGTACCGCGCGCTCAGCAGCTTCACCGCGTCCGCGAACGACGGGATGAGACACGGAACCGGCGCGGAGACTCTGTCACCTCCGGCTGCGACATTTCCACTCGATGTCGAGACATCTGCGGGGTTTGTGACAGGTTTCGGTGCTCCGTCCTCCTGCGTCCAGTTCGCCATGCCGTAGTTATGGAGGAGCACATGGTGCGTTCGCTCGCTGGTTCGCATTCGAAAAGTGCGGAGTGATACACGACCACTGGCGGAGAGGAGGAGAACTACACTTAGAAAAATAAAATAAAAGCATTTTAATATAATATTTATTTATGTTGTTTTGGTTAATAGAAAGGAACTATTTAAAAATTAGAAATAATTAACTTTCTTAATTATAATTATATTTAACTACGCCGAAAATAACCACTACTATTAAAAATACAAAATTTAAATAATTATAAAATAAAATATAATTCAATAAAATTAATCTCTTGTGAATTTGTTTAGATTTTTCTGTTGTTGTTGCAAATAGTACGGGACTATTTAAAAATTAGAAATTAGCTTGATTAATTACACTTAACTAAAACGTTAAAAAAAATTATATAAGTTATAAATAACTAATTAAAAATAAAATAAAAATGTAAGCAATATTTTTATGTTGTTTTGATAAATGGTAGGAAACTATTTAAAAGTTAATAATTAACTTTTTTAATTATAATTATAATTAAATAATAATCAAATATAAATTATAAATAATTAATCAGAAAAATAAAAATAAATAAAATTAGTCTCGTGATTTTTCTATTTTTCTGTCGTTTTTGTATATAGTAGGAGTCTATTTAAAAGAAGAAAAACGAATTAACTTCATGAATAATAATTAACTAAAATGTACAAATATTATTCAATATAAATTACTAATTTAATAAATAAATAAAACATGATTTTGCTTGAGTTATTTCAGCTGTTTTTTATAAGAAGCTACATTATTTACATGGTTAATAGTAAGGAATTATTTAAAAGAAAAATAAAGAATAATTAAAATTAAATATTATTTACCATCAATGATAAATAATCAAAAAGAAAAATGAAAAAGAAAGACTTTCGCACAGTACTGTATTTTAAAGATGTAGGCTATATTAAAACAAACATCTTTGGTGTGTGAATTAAAAGTGTTACTGTGTGTTAATGGTTTAATCATCAGTCATAATGCAACAAATTACATTTGACATCTTTATTTCATGTTAATATGAAGTCCCTATATAAAAATACTGTCAATTAATAAATATCTTTACAGGCATCTTGCAGTGTGCATTTTTATACGATCAGGAAAAAAGCATTCAGTATACCATACAATATCAAGATTACAATTTCAGATTCAACATTCCCTTTATCTAGATACAGGGAGAGAGAAAGAGATACAGAAAGAGAGAGAAGATCGTTTGCATGCTTTTTTGTACTCATATATCTGTTTTCTGTACGCTGGTTGTCAAAGTCATCAGCTCTGACCTCTCCTGAGGTCATCAGGTAACTGGACACTGATTGGCTGTCTGTCTGCTCAATAGTGTTATCTGACGCTCTGTCTACATTATGTCCGGTGAACGCCGTCTGTGCTTCTACTGTCAGCCCGACTCAACCAATCAGAGTGTAGAACTGTCAGCCTGACTCAGCCAATCAGGTGGAAGAACTGTGCTGTTAAGAGTGAGTGGGAAGCGAGCTGTCATGGCGAAGCGCTCCGTCCGTTGTAGGAGACTTGAGAGATGCCATTGCTGGTGCTATCCAAAACCTCCTGCAAACAGACAAACACACGGGCGAGTTTGTGAGGAGGTTTCACTATGAGATAGATTCAGACAGACAGGAGAGAGAAAACCTCGATTTTTAGCTACTATATAAGCGAGATGAGCTTGTTTCTGCATCAGATTTGGAGGAATGTAACATTGCATCACTCATGGATTGTCTGCAGTGAGTGGGTGCCAATAGAATAATAGACCATTTGTTTATGAGAAACAAAGTCATCATGAAGACATTTTTAATTTCAAACCATTGCTTCCTGCTAAAATACAAGTCCATAATCCATAAAAACCCATGTTCCAGTGAAAAAGAGGTCTGGTCTGAATCAGGAGAGAAATCTGCACAGATCAAGCACTGTTTACAAGACAAACGAGTCCAAAACAGCTCTAAACAAATACGTGTGTGAGACAAAAGGATATGGACTTTTTTCACACATTATTATGGGTTATAGAATCGTATTTTGGATAGGTTTGATGTTAAAAACGTTTTAATGATAGATTTGTTTCTTAAAAACATTAATCTTTTGGCTCCGCAAGATGTTAACTGATGGACTGGAGTGGTGTAGATTACTTGTGGATTATTGTGATGTTTTTATCAGCTGTTTGTACTCTTATTCTGACGGCACCCATTCACTGCAGATGATTTTTTGATGAACAAGTGATGCAATGCTACATTTCTCCAAATCTGATTAAGAAAAATAAACTCCTCTACATTAACCTACATTAGCAAACGAAATACGATGTTTAAAACTGGCTTCATTCAATGTACATATTTCTGTATTAAGTATGAAAACTGAGTCAGCTTTGATGTAATGTTGACTGTGTGGGTATGAGATACACCGCACAAACATACCAGCTCCTGGCTTACCTTCTCTGCCATTTCTTGCGAGTGATGCAGTGAATGTTCTCTCTCCAGAAACATGCGCTGCTGTTCGCTGCTGGCCAGTCTGCAGGTCAGCCATGTGGAAAGCGTGCAGCTGCTGACGCCCAGACATGCTAGAGACATGATGGCCAAATGAAGAGATTGCATGCCATCTGAACGCTTGACCAGTGCACGTACAAACTGGAAGTTCAGGATTCCACCGATTAACCCACAAATGCAGCAGGAGGAAAATAATATCATCTGAGAAAGAGAAAAACATACATAATGTTAGCTGTTTGTGTATGCATATTGTGTGCATACAATATTCAAATAATAATACTGCATGCATATGTCATTAAAATAATAACACATATTGCATGCATATATCAAAATAACAATGCACATTGCATGCAAACATTAAAATAATATTGCATATTGCATGCATACAACATTCAAATAATAAGGCATATTGAATGCATGTATCATCAAAATGTTAACACATTGCATTCATCATGAGAGAGAAAAACATAATGTAAGCTGTTTGTGTATGCATTTTGTGTGCATATAACATTCAAATAATAATGCATATTGCTTGAAAACATCAATTAAATAATAATGCATATTGCTTGCATACATCCTTAAAATAATAACACATTGCATACATACACCATTGCATGGATGCAATATCAAAACAAATGTGCATATTGCATTCATAGAGTAAAATATTGCATATTAAATATTGCATCCATAAATTATTGAAATAATGTATATTGCATGCATACAATATTTAAAAGATAACGCATAAAACATGCATTTAAAATTGAAAATAATAATGCATATTTCATGCATTCATCATTAAAATAATGCATATATTATTAATATTATTATACACTTTAACAAATGCTTTAATAGTTTAACTTTTTGTGGTGGACAGAAATTAGTAAGTAAAATATAATCAGAAAGTAAAAATCAGAAATATTAATTAAATTATCAAATTAGTGTTTGCCTGTGTAAAAGTAACAACCAAAGTGCTAGGGGCGTTGCTACACATTTGCTAAGGTGCTCTGATTGGTTTTCATCTTCATAAAGGTCAGAGTATATTAATTGGGAAGCGTACAGCACAGCAGAAATACTGTATACGGTGGATGAAGATGAAACCATTGTGTACTGGGAGAATGGATTGTGCTGCTCTGTGATTTTATAATTGGTCAGACCTCATCCAGACAGTGACATTATCTGCCTGCAGAAAACTGCCACCTCAACACTTCAGGACATATCTGACCTCAAATTACACAAGAGACTTCTGACTCCACAGCACATTATCACGTTTTTCCTGGATGGCACACCCCTTTTTAGTGCGCCATAACTCCAACTGTCACTGCTCGGTATTGTGCACTGCAGAAATTGTTGGCTCCTATGATAAATTGCTTACAATAATAATTGTGGGCAAATTACTAAAATGTAAATATACTGTTGTATTGGTAGACACTTTGATCAAAATAGCATACCATCATACCACTTGTTTTTGAAGTATTTACAGTGCACTAGGAAGATCTATAATAAAGCATTTGCATTTGCATTTCCATTGAAATAAAAGGCCGTTCAGCTCATCATTTGTAAATTGTAAACATCCATTATTTGTGACTTTTAAAGGCACTACAGGTAAATCGGGTAAAATCTAAACTAATACTGTAAATATCACAGTACATTAAGATAATTATTTTGCATTACAAAAATATAACAAAACATGCAAATTAGGCATTATATTAATAAATATGCACTAATTTGCATACATTTCCAGACCAGAAGTCTGAGCACTGGATTTGTTGCTGTTTTCTTTGGGGCAAAAAGCACGTTTACATACGTCTTTTACTGTAATTTACACATTAATATTATAAAGCCAGATTAAAAAAATCTTGTTTCATTTTGGTGACAAATGAGAGTCAATGTTTTTTACTTTACCTTTTATTACTCTATTAATAGGGGGAAATACTATCAATGGGTAGAAAATATATACATTAACCATATTTTTTGGAATAAATGTTACAAAAAAGCTTGTAATGATGGTAAAGTGGTAAGGTAAAGTGCAATTATAAAATCAGGTAAATAATGTATGAACAAACCGCTCAGTAAAACCTTACAGAATAGAAATAGGAATAAAACTGTAAATTTTGGTGTACAGTATGTGTTACTGAAGTGGAGAATAAAACTCATTTTGAGAAACTGACTATAAAGATATGGACTGTAACAAACCTCAAGATGCAAATAGATGACGTGCAATAATAAAAGTAGCAGAATAATATATGAACAAATCCCTCAGTAACAACCGTTAGAATATAGATAGGAATAAAACTTTACATTTTGGTGGGTGCAAGTACTGCTTTAAGAAAACAACTTTTAAAAAGATCCATTGTAATTGAAATCTACAGATGTAGAGAGTGTAAATAAGCGATGTAAAGTGATGTCAAGTGTAATAAACACTTAAATGTGTGCTTTGTGTGTTTTCTTTCCATTAGTCTGAAAGAAGACATGTTCTGGAAGAAATATAGCCCAAAATAACAATGGTTTTGCATGTAGAGTCTTGGCTTCAATCACAAAATAAGATTAAAACTAAAAACTGAAATGCATATAACCTCATTTATTTTGAAAAAAATTATTGCATAATGTTTCATATACAATTTTAAATTACATAAGGTAACAAGCATATTCATTTCCTTAAATGACTGCATTATCAATTCTGCTTAAACAGCATACCATCGCTCATATTTTACTGTAAAAAAAATAGTATGCAGAACATACTCAGCATACTACTCAGCAGGTATTCCATTCATACAGCAGCCCATATCATGTTACACACTGAAGAGGAACAGCCAAAACACACTTTTTACAGTATGTTGGCTGTTTAAGTATCTAAACCCTGCTGAGATGAGACTGTCCACTGGACTACAGATAAAATACGTAAAGTGTTCTTGAGTAGCTCCTGACGTTACTGTCAGGAATTCAGAACCATTACAGGCTGACGGGGAGGGTTTGCTTTTAGCCGTACAATAACATTACAAGCAAGGCATAGAGGCCCGTGAAACAAAATCAATCTGCAGGAGAGATCCAGAGATAAAACGAGAAACAGTAAAGCGTGTTTAAGGACAAAGCTGAAAGCTTGTATACAAGAAATCAAAGGTAAACAAGGAATGCTATGAAAAGAGATAAATGGAGAGTATGACGGGAGAAACGTGAAACCTCTCAGACTAGTGTTTCACTTCAGGATGGATTTGTGATTAACACTCTCCACTGGGGCGGCTCACTCCACTCAGAGGTGGCTAATTGAATCTCATCTCTCCAGTGAAGTATCCTGGGATATTTACACACACACACACACACACACACACTCACTGTGAGCTGTAACTGCATGAATTTTGCATGCATTTATCTAGGTAAATACGCACTAATTTGTATAGATTTACAGAACAAAAATCAAAACATATAAACCAGGTTCAAAATTCTTGTTTAGTTTTGTTGATCTATTAAATTTTTAAGGTTTTCAATGAGGGGATTTTGGATATGTACTTTTATCACCCGATAAATCCAAACAGTTTAAATCACAAAACTGGATTTTATATATATATATATATATATATATATATATATATACATATATATATATATATATATATATATTTTTTTTTTTATGCTAAATGTAATATGTAATTGAAATTAGATGCAATGTAAACAAATGTGCATGAAAATAAACACCTAAATTATTTTTTTTTGATGTTTTCTTTTCACTATTCTGAAATAATGCATGGTAAGAAAAGGAAATCTCAAAATTGACAAGTGCATGTAAAACCCAATGGTTTTGTCTGTATAGTGTCTTGCATTAAAATCACTAATTAAGATTAAAATTAAAAATTAAAAATAACCGTATTCATTTTCAACATAACAACCTGACATCTTTTTCATTGAATTAAACGTGCGATGTATTGAGGTCTTGACAGAAAATGTAGCATACTACTGTTTGAAATATTTGTTTAACATGAAATTTGAAATAAAGAATGCATGTTGTTAACAGTTTATATTTTACAAAAATAGTCTCATACAGCCACCAAAAACTATTTCTAAATTAGAATAGCATTTAATGTGAGTTTTTACATTCTACATTAAAAAAACCCCACAAACAAATCATGAATATGTGTGGTGAAATGCATAAGTACACTTAAGAGTATGTTTTAGATCTTAAACTACAGTTAAAAATCTTGTATTGCCGTTTACATTTTAAAATATTTTAATTTGAACCAAAAACCGTTTAACTTCCATTTAGACATTTTTATTAGAAAAAACACATATGTTCTCATGCTTTAAAGACCTCAGAAACCTAAACACTGATCTGAAGAACCTTTCAAATATAACGAAACATCATAAAGCATATACAGTAAGTGTAGGAGACTAGAGAATGTGCATTAACTGTTTACAATCCTAACTTTATTGGCAGTGAACAACATTTAACATCCATGCAACCTTTTCTTTATAGTGAACCAAAAATGGTTCTTTTATGGTACTGATGCAAACAAAACCCTTTTGATACCACTTTAGGAGGGTACTAGTTTACAGTGTGTGCTCTACAGTTGAGTATACGTACTTGCACAGCAGAATGTGTGTATGAGAATACTTAAGCGCATACTCACAATCAGTCCTGTCCTTTTCCGTGCACACAGCATGCCACACAGTCCACAGACAAGAAACTATGAAACAGAAAACATCATATTTGAGCATTTTACCAGAAATGAATCAGAGTCACATCTGACATGAACTGAACTGAACACACTAATGAGGTTACGCTATATACTGTATTAGTCAATGAAGCAAAGATCTCACATGTGCCATGAAAATGTGACATATTCACAAAATATCAGATTCTTTTACAATAAATACTGTGCAGATATAAAAATGCATCGAGGTACTTATAAAAATCCCACGGAATTAAAATTGTGAAAGTGTACTTAATTGTTTTGCACTTGTAGTTCAAATCTTAAAAGTTTATTTCAAACAACTTGTAGATTATGTAATATTAATGAAATAAAAGGCCACTTAAGTGACTTAACACTTTCATGACTATGTTTCTTAACATACTTAAGTACACTTTCAAATAAAGTGCACTTTGTAATGTCAAATTGTTGTTTGTTACATGTTATTTGATTTTACATTTATACTAATTAGATTTTTTATATTAATCATATTAACATTTCAAAGACAATTAAAGCATGAAATTAAATATAAAAACATAAGTCCTATTTAAGTGGGTCAAAAATGCATTTAATGTAAATTTAAATGATGTATCCGAGAACAATACGTGTAGTTCTCACATTATTTAAATAATAAGTACTAAATTAAGTACACTATAAGTACATGTAAGTACACGTACCGTAAAATAAAGTGCAACAGACCTATGCTAAAGTATGATTTACTGTTTTTTTCTCAAAAGTATGTCCCCACAGAACTATCCCCTAACGTTCATTATTGGTTGTTTTGGGGATAAACCAAACAGGAACATCCGGGCAACGTTGTTTGCAGATTATTTTTGTAACCAGAAACTAACCTTCCCAGAACGTTCTGAGAATCAAAAATTACATTTTCATACAAATACAAAGATTTTTATATAAATGCTGCACAAAACTTTCATTGCTTGATTCGGATTACTTGTTTATGCTGAAGAAGACTAGAAAAGTGTGACCTACACAAACTCCGCTCCATAACGGAGAAGCGTCGCCCTGCTGGGTCTTGTGCTTCGCCTTCACCCGGAAGATGCCCACCGTGCCCAGGGCGATGCTGGACACCCCGAGCCCTATCTCCAGCACCGACAGAACCAACAAACTCGAGATGATCTTCCGGCTGGAGCACATCTTCGCTCGGACATCCTTCTTGACCGGTGCGCAAACACTTCACTCCATGTCTTCACAGATAAACCAAACGTATAAAATCCAAGAAAGTGTGCAGATGAACATCAACTTATGTGATTTCTCCTAAACACACCAGCAGTTCATGAGTCAGTGCAAAGATGTGCCCTCCGCGATGCGTAAACGCCAGCAGTTTAACTTTACCCTCCTCCTCACTCTGTTTACCATGCTCCTGCTCCTGCTCCATGCGGTTTCCTTCAGTCTAACGGAGGAAAAGCTCCGCCCACTGTCACCATCGAGTTTTTTTTTTTTTTACAGTCCTGCAGTAGAATGGCTCTAAAATAGTTATACAATCGTCGTTTGATCGTATACTTGACGGAATTCCTTAGAACGTTAATTGTTCCAACTGTTCCAAATCTAATCTGGCGGGAAAAGTTGCGTTTCTAGCCGAAAGCGAAGCAGGTGTCCTGACGCGGTTATGCGCAATGGTGCGTAAAAGCGCTGATTGTGGTAAACGCGCCCCGGTCAGTTTATTGCATTAAACCAGCGAGTTGGACACATAACGGCACATGCAATCACAGCGCGTTAAGACACTCAATCACATTTTATTAGAAAGGTTTTGAGTGGACCAAATCCATAATAGTGCGCATAGAAGTTCTATATATAGGGTGCTGGAACAAAAAGCATGCTTTTTGCAATGTTTGGATGCTCTGTGATTATATTAGTGGAATTTCCCACGGGCAAAAATTGATTCCTAAAATCATTTCCAGCGACATTTGACCAAGAAACATGACCATCCAGCGAGTTCTGTGTAAAAGCTGATGGAAACTGCTGTAGAGCTTAGCATTAAAGTGCATTCCCAAGAGCAATAATGAACATGATCTAGAGCATTTATCAAACTCACAGTAAATGTTTTGCTTATTTGTATTAAAATATAACTTCCTCAGTGACAGTCCAGAAAAGGAAATTGATTTTATCGGGGAAAAATAATCATTATTTAATGTACCCAGCTATATTGCCTCTCTAATTAGTTCATAGCCAAGGCAAGGCAAGTTTTTTTATATAGCACATTTCGTACACAATGGTAATTCAAAGTGCTTTACATAAAAGAAAGTAAAATAATAATGAAGAAAAAAATAACAAGAATAAAACTTTTAATAAGAATTTTTAAATTTTTAAAATTATTAAAATAATTACTTATTTAAAATGAATTTAAAACAGAAAATGGTTTTACGTAAAAAAACAAAACAAAAAAAAAACAATGAAAATATAGTGCAATCAGTTCGGACATTGCACAGTGCTCCTTCAATAAATGCACAGCTAAACAGGTGAGTTTTGAGTCTAGATTTAAATGTGACTAGTGTTTTAGCACATCTGATCTCTTCTGGAAGCTGATTCCAACTGCGAGCAGCATAGTAACTAAAGGAGGACTCCCCTTGTTTTGTGTGAACCCTTGGTATTTCTAACTGACTCGATCCTAGTGATCTGAGTGCTCTGTTAGGCTTATATACATAACCAAGTTTCATACGGAGAACTTTGGAAGAATAGTAAACAAAGCATTAAAAACACTGTGCAACACAAACACACACACACACACACACACACATACACACACACACACACACACACACACACAAACACACACACACACACACACACACACATACTCATGATCTGTTTCCTGTAGCACCGCACAGAATCCATTGTCTGTGAATCAGCTCGAGAACATCAGCTGTCTGTAATCTCGCCCTTGATTCGATAACAAGACGCCCCCGTCCGTCTGCTGAGTCATCAAACTAGTGCTTCTTCCGTTTTTCTCCCTCTCTCCCGTGTTTGCAGGGTTTGGGGGAATGTGAAAGAGCTGAACTGATTGTCAGTTTCAAGATCTAGAAATAGCAGGAAAGAAAAGGTGGAGGTATTTTTAGAACCTGTGACCATGAATAAAGAAGGAGGAAAGTACAGGGTGTATTGTTTGCACTGCAGGTATACCTCGGTACTATTCTGCTAGTACTGTACTGTTCAAAAGTTGATCACTTCTTGTTAGTCAAATTGCCATTCTCAAAGCCTTAAAGGGGAAATTAACTGCTTCTGTTTTTATATAGTTTGTACTGTTCTTATAAAATCAAGATTTTTACATCAAAAAAACCTATAATCTAGAAGTAATAAACTATTTTCTGTCCTGTTTTTATCCCCTCTCATCAGACTCGACAGTAAGCACCCACTGCTATGATTGGCTTGTGTGTATTTGACAGTCTACATCCTTCACAAATGGATGCTACTGTGATTTAGCTTTAAAACGCATAAGTAACTATACATATTAAACCATTATAAAACCATATATAAGAATAGACAAAGTCATAGTGACAAAAGATAGTTACTCACACAAACAGGCATTTGTTTCAAAAGCAGTGCTAAGGAGCACGTAGGCTATCAAACTACAAAAGTCATGTGATTTTATTAAACCAGGCTTCATTAAGTAACACCTGTTTCGACATTTTAGTGGTTCACCATGGGGGATCGATCTCTTGTGAACTCATGAATCATGCAAGTTCAAACAGATCGCTTGATCAATTGGTTTAATCGAAACAACAGCAGGATTTTAATAGTTCTAGTTTTAGTTAAAAATCACAGCACTGCTTTTAAGAACCCGATTGATGTGGTTACAGCATTTAACATTCTTGTGCAGAGAACTGAGCAGAGAATTATGGGAAATGTAGTTAAGCAGTGCAAGCCTGTTGCCTCACTATCTGGCACGAACTGCTGTGCTCTGGTACGATTAAACACTAATCTTCTAACTTCACATGCAATCTGATCAATTCCAGCATGAGTTGAAGGCAGCATGATTGCTCTTCAGAAAGAACAAGGAATCCCTTACAGTGCTAAAGATCAGAATGTTTTTTGGGAGAGTGTAATTTGCCTCCTGTGGCAGTCCTGTCGTGTCATTTGTCCTCCTGTGTCTCAGTTTGGCTTTTTGCACCATATTACCTTCCATTAGCATCACTGCAGAAGAGCTGCTTCCTATACACACGCTCGCACATCCTCCGTCTATTTATAACCACAGCAGAGCAGTCCGTTTGTCTCCTCCTTTCTCTTCCTCGCTCTTTCTCTTCATGTGAGGTGGAAGGTTCTCATACTGGAATAAATCACTGTGTTCCCATCCACTTGCAAACTCGGCTCCGTTCCAAAACATTGAGCTGCCTTGCTGTTTGCAGCCTATATAGACGGCTACTAGGGATGCATGGATTTGACATTTTTTGCCGATACTGATATTTTGTCACTTTGGATGTTAAACAGGCCTACATTGAACACAATTAAAGAAAAATGATAAAAAAAATATATATATTTTATGAAATTTTCAGAGATTGTAACTTTTTATTAATTTCAAAGGAATTATGGAAGCATGTTTCTACCACAGAATATAAAAAAAAGTATATGCAATTTTTTAATATAAAAATTCAGATTTTTTTCTCGCATTTCTGACATTTTTCTCTGAATTTATCATTTTTATCTTGCACTTCTGTTTTTGCCATGGAATAAAAAATAAAAAAGTATGTGTGAATCTGTACCTCACAATTTAGACGTTTCTGTTCTGTTTATTCCTCGCAATTCTGTTTATACATTTTTTTCTCAGAGATGTGAGAAAAATAGAGATAAAAATCAGATTAAAAATACAAATTTATTCATCTTTTATATATATATATATATATATATATATAAAATTATAAAATTCCAAAAAATAATTTTAAAAAGTTATATACATTTAAATTAAGTTTTGATTGATTTTGTTTATTTTTAATCATTTTTGTAAGCATCTAACATGCATCATGCAGGTTTTATTCATTTGGCCAAACACTGATTATATTGTCAGCCAAAAAACGTGGATAGTATAATGTATAAAGCTGATTATCAATCATTTGTTTGCAGATATTGTATTGGTTTTCTTCTATCATCTAATGCAATGGCATACATATATTTTTTAGTGTCTAAATATGGTTATGGGCCCACTGTCACATTATTTGACTGTATCCCCATGATGTTTGGTTTGGACTCTTTGCATCATTATACAAGAGCTCATTTTCAGTTCTGTCAGACTGGAAATGTGCCCATGTCACGGATCGCCCTGGAGCCCTGTTTAATGGTCCACAAGGGAGTGCTTGAATCCGAAAGGGGTCCTGCCAAAGTGTGGTTTCATTGGCACATAGTGAGAACATCAGCGCCTGTGAACGCATGGGACCCGGTTATAATGATTCTCTGCTGCTAACAACCAGGCTTAGAGTAGTAACTGTAATTTTAGTGAAACATGGATTGGTGTATTGTATTGGTGTGTGCAATCCATAATTGTCAGTGCCTCGTTATAAAGTGAAGCTATTTCTGTGTCACTCCCAGTGGTGGATGACAACACAAACACTGTACTAGAGTTAAAATACAGATCCACTGTTGAAACAATACTCCAGTAAAAGTATACTGCTTCTACATTTCCACTTGACTCCAAGAATAAAAGTGATTAACCTATTATGAGTTATGTTTATCTGTCATAGATAAACCAGAGCAACCGGTTTACTGAAGAATCGATTTGAACGATGAAACGAACGTGAACTTTAAAAAAACTTGGTACTGATTTTTTTTAGATTGATGACGCGAGACTCGCTTTGACTGACTCATTGAATCACCGATAATTAATTATTTAATGCACTTTGCACACTAGCTCAAGCGGATCATCTAATAGAGTCAATAGAGTTCATAATAATAATAATAATTAAAACTATTCAGGAAGCTGTTGCGGTCTCAAATTCACTTTGAAATAATAAGGTAGGCTACATATTTTTTTCTGAATTCACATTGTTCATTAATCATATCGGCTAATTTTTAATCGGGCATAGACTCGCTATGACTAACTCAATGAATCGCTTATTTCTTCAAATTGAGAACGGCAGCATTGAGACCAGTTCAATGAATCACTTCGTGCGATTTGTGAACTTCGATGTAAACTAATGATTCATAACGAAACGAACCTCGTGATCACGGTCTTGATTTCTTCACTTTGAGATTACACAATATATATTTCTAAATATAAATTGCTCATCACTCAAATTTTGAATCAGACTTGGCGATTCAGTGAGTTGTTAACTCGAACCGGATCACTGAAACGAATCAAAAGAACGATCCATTATGAAATGGAAGCGGTGCAAGTTGATTTCTTAACTTTTGAAATATCAAGTATGGGATTATTGTTATTATTGTTGTTTTGTTGTTTTTTCCAGCAGGGTAGTTTTATCAACAAGCAAGCAAAGAGTTTCATTAGAGTTTTCCAGCCAAACTTGACCCCAAATAATAATTGCATAATACATAATAATAATAAAAAATATGTGCAAATGCTATTCTGAACAAATTCGTATAGCGCAAGAATGATGCAAACAAGCTTGAGCAGTGTTTAATAGTGAAAATACTGAGTCCAGCCTTCAATCTGTAGGCTATAGCTGTGCATGTTTTGTTCAAGTTTAGCTCGACTTTCTTGTCAGCATTAGCAAATTATGCTAAAATATCTTGCATCTGCAGATTCTGACAGAAAATCCCAGCTTAACATTGACAGTTTCCACAATTAATGCGACAACGATCCTAAAAAAAAAAACCCTGAGAAGACGTAAAACTCTTCAACACACAAGCGTTATGAAAAAGTGCTATGGTATTACCACAAAAAGATATAATGCACATAAACTAAAACTAATAAATTAAAAATATATAAACTTATTTTAAATGACAAAAAAATAAAACATATAAAATGTCACGTAGAAGATCACTTTTAGGATTGTTCTGGAGAAAACTGTTCTGGCGTCTCCATCTGATGTAACACAATTCTTCCTGAGCCACACACACATCCCTGAAGGTTTGTCTTCAGCGAGTCAGATGGACTGAAGGAGAGGATGAAGAGGATGAGGAGGAGTGTTCGGTTACAGAAGCCTCTGTATTTGATGATTTGGAGAAAGTCACTTAACCTGAGACGGAGAAGAGACGCCGCAGATGCACTGATGATGGCAGAAAAGACAGCAGAGATCAATGACTCGGGCCTCTGCTGGGCCAAAATCAATCCCAGCAACACCCCGAGCCTCCAGCTCAGATTAAAACATCCTCCCACTGCTTTCCTAGCTAACAAACAACACTCCGGCAAGGTTAGGAACAATAACAATCAAACGATAATGTTACAGAATGAGTTATCTGGTCTTCAATAATGTCCTCAAAACACGAGGACAAAAATATTGTTTATCATCGTTCGTGGAATGATTCATTTCTAAAAGTTTTAGTTGAATGTTCCTCTATAGTTTTCTTTTTAAATGTTACTATACTTTCTTTCAGAACATTCTAGCATTACAGTATGAATGTTTGCAGAATTCTAAAATGGAATGTTCCCTTAACTACATTTACATTTATTCATTCAGCAGACGCTTTTATCCTAAGCGACTTACAGATGAGGACAGTGGAAGCAATCAAAAACAACAAAAAGAGCAATGATATAGAAGTGCTATAACAAGTCTCAGTTAGCTTAACACAGTACACGTAGCATAGGCTTTTAAATAATATAATAAATAAAAAGAAAACGAATAAGAAAAAAAATAGAGCAAGCTAGTGTTATAGGTCTTTACACACACACACACACAATTGCATAATAAATGAAAAGAAAATAGAATACAAAAAGATTAGAAGACTATTTTTAAGAATAGAATTAGAATAGTGAGTGTTAAAGTTAGAGGGTCAAATAAAGATGGAAGAGATGTGTTTTAAGCCGATTCTTGAAGATGGTTAAGGACTCAGCTGCTCAGATTGAGTTGGGGAGGTCATTCCACCAGGAGGGAATATTTAATATAAAAGTCCGTAAAAGTGACTTTGTGCTCCTTTGGGATGGCACAATCAAGCGAAGTTCACTTGCAGAACGCAAGCTTCTAGAGGGCACATAAGTCTGAAGTAACAAATTTAGGTAAATGGGTGCAGAGCCAGTGGTAGTTTTGTAGCCAAACATCAATGCCTTGAATTTTATGCGAGCAGCTATTGGAAGCCAGTGCAAATTGATAAACAGAGGTGTAATGTGTATTCTTTTTGGCTCATTAAAAATTAATCTTGCTGCCGCGTTCTGAATTAATTGTAAAGGTTTGATAGAATTGGCTGGAAAACCTGCCAAGAGGGCATTGCAATAGTCCAGCCTGGACAGATGGAAAAAACTAATCTAACTATCTTTCTTATCTTTTTGTATTCTATTTTCTTTTCATTTATTATGCAATTGTGTATGTGTGTGTGTGTGTGTGTGTGTGTGTGTGTGTGTGTGTGTAAAGACCTATAACACTAGCTTGCTCTATTCTTTTTTTGATCTCTTGGCAGTGAAATGGCAGTCTAAGAAAGAGCTGATGGCCTGTCAGCAGACGTCCAGACGTGTCAGATCCTCTCAGCGTGACTGAGCTCCATATTCTGACGCGCTGGTGAGTGTGATTCCACGTGAAGGACCTTTACAGGACCAAACGTCCTTCATGATGTCAAACGGAGCAACTTCTCTCAGCACAGCTGAGGAGACGCTAAACATGCTGGACAGTACATAATAAACACTATTTTCATATCTCAAGCATGCTATCAAAAGCATTATATGGATCAAAATGGCAGTATATAAAATACATTTGTAATGTTGCAAAAGATATATATTTCTAATAAATGATGCTCTTTTGAACTATCTGTAAATCCGAAAAAATAAAATGCATCACAGTTTCTGAGAAAATATTCAGCAGCAAAACTGTTTTCAACATTGATAACAATCAGAAATGTTTCTTGAGCAGTAAATCAGTATATTAGAATGATTTCTAAAGATCATGTGACACTGGAGACTGGAGGAATGATGCTGAAAATACAGCGGAGCATCACAGAAATAAATTACACTTTAACATAAATTCATATAGAAATCAGTCCATTTAAATTCTAATAATATTTCACAATTTTACTGTTTTTCCTATGATTTTGGATCAAATAAATGAAGCCTTGGTAGACAAAAGAGACTTCTTTCAAAAATAATTACAAATCTAGTAATCGACAATCAATCAGTCAATAAAATCAATAAAATGTCTGCTGCAAATATAGCATTATAGGGAATAACAAAAAAATGAAGTACTACTAAATATAAATATTATATTATATTATAAAATTATATTATATTATATAAATAAAAAATGTTTTGTTTTTTTTCATGTTCCAGATTATCCAAACTTTTTTGCAGGATTTACTTCTGTACTTTCAAAACATCATAACTGTATGCAGACACAGATTAACTGCACACTTTAGAATGACCTTAAAGTGTCCTGTCTGATCTTGTCTATCTTATATAACTGCGGGAAGCATTAAACACAACCTGACATGGTCAAAACATGATCGGTGTCACGTAACCTGCAGAAGTGCTGAGCAGGAGGATGGTGTACGTGCTGCTCGCTCACAGCCTCGTCCAGAATCTCTTTCTGAAGGACAATGCCATGACGTGCCTGTGCCGCTTTACTGTTGCATTGAGACACTGAGGCTCCAGAAGAGATGAGAATGGCAGAAGACAAGTCCTGTCCATGACATACTTTGCTCTGCAGTGAGAGTGATTGCATTCAGAGAGGCCTTGAGTCAATGCGACCCACTACCAAACAGCAGCACTGAGAGAAAGAGAGAAAACAAATCATATATTCACAACATACAGTATAAAACATGATCAAAGAGCATCAGAGAGACAGACATTAAAAGAGTAGTTCAATGTACTCAGCCTATCCAAGATGTAGATGTAGTTAAATGTAGCATTGCATCATTTGCTCAGCGATGAATCCTCTGCAGTGAATGGGTGCCGTCAGAATGAGAGTCCAAACAGCTGATAAAAACATCACAATAATCCACACCACTCCAATCCATCAGTTAATGTCCCGAGAAGACAAAAGAAACAAATCATGTTTCATCATTTAATCAAGTCTATAATGTATAATAATGCTGGGAAATGGTCTGGTCTGAATCAGGAGAGAAATCTGCACAAGTGCAAAACAGCACAGTTTGATCAGAGGATGTTTAAAATGGTTTCCTCTGAGTAACACCAATCAGCAATGAAGAGTAAGAGAGCTGGTTTTAGAGGAAACTTTTTTTTTCAAAGATTACATACATAACATACATATGCATTTATTTATGTAAATAAATGAAAGTGCAAAAACAAATGCATAAATCGATAAATAAATGTGTAAGTGCAAAAATAAGTGTACAAATAAATGCATGAAATCAATAAATCAACTATTAAAAAAATGCATAATTGTGAAAGTATATGCATAAATTAAAAAATGAATAAACTAGTGCAAAGATAACTCAATAATTAAATGTATAAAGAAATGCACATGTGCTAAAATAAATGTATCAATCAATAAATGTAATAACAAATAAATACATGCATACAGTAAATAAATGCACAAGTGCAAAAATAAATTCATAAGTAAATACATAAGAGCACAAATAAATAAATAAATAAATATGTGCATAAATAAATATATACATAAGTGCTCAAATAAATGCATGAATCAATAAATGAATAAACAAATACATAAAATGTATAAATAAATGCACAAGTGAAAAAAATAAAAAGGTGCAAAAACAAATGCATAAATAAATGTATAATTAAATGCATAAGTGCAAAATTAGTGCAAAAATAAATCCATAAACCAATAAATAAATGCACAAATGCAAAAATGAATTTGTGCAAAAAATTAAATGCAGAAATAAATGTATAAATGATTATGTGCAAGGATAAATTCATCAATAATGAACTGCATACATAATTAGATAAATACTGAGTATATACAACTCAGAATGAACAAAAAATAAACTTTATTATAACTCCAATTTATAAACACACAGTAGTTTGTCTTCTGGATCCAGCAGCTGCAGAGGTTTAGGAGATTCAGTCAATGGCATCTGTTCTGATAGCTTCCTTATTGATTTCTGTGAATGTCGGTTGCCTTTTGGAGAAAATGATGTCCTAATTTGCTCACTGGAGTCTGGAGAGATGGAGGTTGTGACTTCAGCTGTCGGCTGTGGGTCGGCCGTCTGTGAGGCCCTTAGTGAATGTTTGATTCACTACGGCCCTTTACAAGACTGAGACTGTTCCCCGCATCCAAGATGAGATTTAGACCTGATTAGGTCTCTGGTGCCTATAAAAAGATTTTAGGTCATGGATGAGAGATGACAGTACGGGCTCTCACAAACATTTCAGATTAAACAATGAGACGCAACAAAGGTTTCCACTATAGTGGAACAATTTCAGTCAATTGTAATGTTAAATAATGCAATTTGAAAAAAAATTATAATAATAAAATGGTAGCAGCAGTTAAAATATTGGGTATCACTGCTGTGACTAAAAACTGATACATTAAAGAATTTGAGCTCAAATTAGATTCTCAGTCAGTTTGAGTTGTAATGAAACATATAAAATAAGATCAAATAAAATTCATAATAATAAATAAATTCCTATTATAAATAAAATGGCTAGTATTTATTTATTTTTATTTATTTAATAATTGACATGTTAAAAAATATAGACTAAATGTTGAAATTTCAGGATGTGTCTCTCCTGAGACTGTAAAAACTTAAATGAATTGAATGAAACTGAGCTCAAAAGTAGGAAGAGACAATTACTGTTCAAATATCCATTGAAAAATTCATTATGCACATCCATTCCTGTAAAAAAATGCATTTCATAGAAAACAAAGGAAAAGAAAAAAGGAAATAAACTCTGCAGAGTTACGAGTTACATGCCACCCATTTAAAAAGGGTTTCAAAAACAGTGAAGCTTTCCTTCTTGGACTGTATGAAAGCATTTTTAAGGTTAAGGTTAAAAACATCCAGCGATGAATAAAACTGATGTATGCACCGTAAATGCACGTCAGTGATCCTCTGAGCCGTTATGGGACTGCTGATGTATCATCTCTAAATGTTAGCACATTTGTTCCTCTCGCAGTCAGTATAATGCTGGCTTCACACTTTTCACACAGTCTGGATGCACAGAGCAAGCAAAGCGCGACTGTCCCGCTGTGACGAAGGTGAGGAAGGTGCAGAGGCTCGTCTCAGCAGGAGCTCCTCGTTTGCACGGCTCCTAATGAACTCTAATTGCAGGACTGAGATGAGGCCGATAGGCTCTACGGGACGTCTTCAGCCCACTGAGACTCACTGACAGATCTACAGCCGCCTGCCACGCTTCAAATGAGCCCTTTATAGCTGTAATTAATTAGCAGACAGGTAGTTAAATACATGGATTGAAGGTGATGAACGGCTAATGACTGCAGCGCTTCCTCACGCTGACCTCAGATCAGAATCAAATATTAACACGCTGCACACTACTAGTATTTCTGTAAAAAATGATAAACATTTCAAACAGCAGCTAGCATGATTGCTGCTCATTTTCAAAATTAATATTTTTTCCAGGGTTATTAACTAAAACTAAAACCACAAAAAAGTTAATAACTTGAAATATAATAAACACAGACTGAAATAAAATACCAAGAAAAACCATAAACTTACTTTATTTCAGGTATTGTTTATGCTAAATTTCAATTTTTTTTGATTAGCCGAAGCTATAAAAATAAACGAAACAAAAAATATTTAAAATATAAATGTATTATTGAAATATTTAAAATATGCTAGTAATAAAAAAACAAATATAATGACAAAACAAGATTACTTAAACTAAAACTAAATTTTACAAGAATAATAAAATAAATAAACTTTCTTTCCTCACACTTTTTCCCTAATCTTTGTTCTTTCCACTTTTTCAAATTTTGCGACACTTTATCCATTTTCTCCCAACTTTCATGATTCTAACTTTTCCCCAATCTATTTTAACTTTTCCTTCCCATATTTACATTATAAAATTAGAAAATATTTTCCCACTTTATTTCTTTAGTAATTTTATCAAATTAAAATGAAAACAAAGTATTTAAATAAATATAATTAGAAATAGTAACAAACTATATAATATATAAGTCATAACAAAAAAACACAATGCGAAAATTTTGAAATAACAGATTTTAAAAGACTTTTAATCAAATGTTTTGTAAAAATAATGATTTGGGCCTAGAACTGACTCATATATATTTCCCCAGGAAAATCTCTCCTTTCATCTTATTTTTATGCAGTATTATTTGATTACGAGTCCTGAGGTGAACAGATTTCACAGGTCGTCAACTGAAATAAACCCTGGAGACTCTAAGACAGTCAAATATGTGTGTGTGTTTTTGGAAGATTTAGAGTCAAAGAGCTAAACGCACTCAACTCCCAGAATAAAACTAAAATCTCCCACAAGAACAACAATAGAAGACTTTCCTGACTTTCTTTCTTTCCATGTTTTTCCTCCAGTCTATTTTCTCCCACTTTTATTCCCTAATCTACTTCTCCTCCTGTCTTCCGTCTTCCTCTCCACTAATCTATTGGACTTTCTTTCTTTCTGATGTTTTTTTTAATCTATTTTCTCCAAATTTCTTTCTTTCTGTCTTTTCTCCCATTGTATCCCTCTTTCTTTCACACTTTCCCCCAATTTTATTTCTCCCACTTTTTTCTTCCATCCCACTCTCTTCCTCCCATTTTCTTCATTTCTTTCCCCAATTCATTTTCTCCCAAATTGCATTTTTTCTATCTATTTTTCCTACTTTCCTTCCACTTTACCTCCTTTTCCCCAATTTCTTTCATTTCCCCAATTTATTCTATTTTCTTTCAGCCCAATTTCCCCAATTTTTATCTGTTTTCTACCACTTTTTCCCCATTTTCTCCTACTTTTTCAAATCACTTTTCTCCCAACTTGCATTTTTCTCACTTTCCCAAATAAATTTTTCCTACTTTCTTCCCACTTTTTTCCAATTTTTCTCCACTTTCTTTCTCCCCATGCACTTTTTTCCAATATATTTTCTCATTTTTCCCAAATCTATTGCCTCACCATTCTTTCTTCCCACTTCTTTTCCAAACGGTTTTCTCACAACTTTCTTTTTTCTTACTTTTTCACCCAATCCATTTGTTTTTTCATTTTCAAAACAACAACTTATTCAACAACTTCACTCAATCCTTTCATTCAACATGCCATTGTTTTGGATGCATGTTGGTAAAACTGCACCATTAGGCTGCTCGAATAATTATTAATGATTTATATTTCAATATGTATTTATTATGCAATTATTATTATTTAATTAATTCTAATCATCAACATCAACATTTCTCATGCATAAGAAATTTTGAAGCTGAAATGCCATGCTATTTCTGTTTTTTTCCAGTTTTAATGTGGACTTTATCACAAAAACGAGGTGATTCTACTTGTCTACTCTACACTAGTTTTCTGACTCAGGTGGTCTGTTTGTAATGCAAACACACGTCGCAGTCATAAACTTCAGTCTCTGACAGCAACACGCCACACAGAAATGACTGTCCTATCGATACTGCTCTCCTCAGATCGGTCTGAGCTATGAAAGCCTGCCACAACACGCTTTAACTCACTTTTATCACCAGCCGTCGCTATGTGTTTATCAATAGGACATTAGACACGATTAAGCTCTGCGGAGAGACTCGAGGCGCACTCACAGCTCTTTTCTGCTTACTTTAGCACTGCAACAGAACTGCTTGCTTTAGAAAGCACAATGTGCGATTATAAATAGCACTGACATTTTAATTATCTATTAAATAAGGTCACGTTGCCCGAATGAGGTAAAAGCAGGTGCTTTATTGAATTTAGGATGATAGCTTGAAGTCTAAAGAAGCCTGGAGGAAAAAATATAATTGCTTGAGACGTACACCCTAGAGTTTGTTCTGCATTTGTTATCTCCTGTGAAACTCATAAGATCTCAGGAGAAACATCTAAGAAGCAGGACGTTTCTGTCCTGATTTACTCTCAGTGGTTTCTAGGAGAAACTGTTGAGATATTGAGGAGATCGTGTTTGTCCTTGCACACTGGATTTGTTCTCAGCAGCATGACAGATTACAGTAGTGAATTTACACAGGCATTCACCCAGAGGCTGGACTTTCCCTGAAGGCAATCTGATGTGTTACTCAACTAAGCTTAAGCCCTCAGAGATTCAGCATCCATTAGTGATATTTCTGTGTTTGTGATGGGTTAATGATTTCAGCCAGAGCTGGATGTTTAATGAATGAAGCTGTCGTTAATAATTCAACGGCCGGGAATTGGCATCCAAACTCTTCCAGAGGGAGACGTGATGTGTTTCACTTTCCCTGACCTCAGGCAAACACGCTTACTGTGTGTGTGTGTGTGTGTGTGTGTGTGTGTGTGTGTGTGTGTGTGTGTGTGTGTGTGTACTTGTTTATGTCACACTGTGGGGACCAACAGTGACACTTTCTTTCGACATTTTTGACATTTTTGACATTGTGGGGTGCGGTCCCCACGAGGGAAAAATAATAACAAATGGTAAATTATGTTTATCTGAAAGTGTAACAATGCAAACAGAATTTCTTTAAGGGGTAGCTTTAGGGTTATGATTGGGTTAAGGGATAGAAAATCTATCTATCTATCTGTCCGTCCATCCGTTTATTTGTCTGTCTGTCTGTCAGGTATATAATAGCATTAGCTTAGTGTAAATCAGTGGAAGTCAATGGAAAGTGACCACTCTGACAGAAAAACAACCGTGTGTGTGTGTGTGTGTGTGTGTGTGTGTGTGTGTGTGTGGTCGGTTTGTCTCATCTCAGACTATCTCAGGTGACATCTGCTGTGTCAGTGTCCATTCGCCCCAGTAAACAAGGCCCTCATTAACTATTTATTCCCCCACACAAGAGAAGAGTGACCCACACGTCTCCGGAGACCGCAGGAAGTGTCCACTAAGGCGGTTTGGGTCAAATCGTGATCAACGGATCTGTGTAGCGTCTGAGGTTGTGGTTTATATTTCACTGAATGTAAGCGAGACGTTTGTGGCCTTTTAGCTCCACAGAAACACTGATGACAGAACTGGAACAAAATAGAGGTTAGTTAAAGAAAAGACATACTGAAGTGTGTCTGATTGTATTTAATAAATAGGCTGAAAGCTGTTACATCTATTTTGGTAATAAACCATATTATTTTCTTTACACACACACTCACTGGCCACTTTATTTGGTACACCTTGCTCTGTCGACTGCACATCCATGATGTGAATCTCTCGTTCTAACACATCCCAAAGATGCTCTATTGGGTTGAGATCTGGTGACTGACCTCTGACATCAACAAGGCATTTAACAAGGCCAATGTGTGTTTAACAAGGTGTGTGTGTGTGTGTGTGTTTATACTCATATAGCACAGTTTTGTGATGTTGCTCTTATGCAGAACAAGAAAACACAGTAAAACTGCTGTAGTGGTCAAGACTTGGTTTCTGTCTATACAAAAATGGCTTTTCAAATTAACCTACCTTGACAAATATTCACTAGAGTTAAAAGAGCCTCATTTGAACAGACAGATCGATAGATGGATGGATGGATGGATAGATAGAGAGAGAGAGACAAAAACAATGTTTTCACCACATGATGGCGCTCATAACACTCTTAACTACAGTTTTTCAACTGCTTACACACACAAAAACTTTACTTGTAAGACAGTTTCTGCAAGCTGACACCAAATCTGCAAAACCATACACTAATGTCTTGGCCTTTGACTCAGTTTTCAATCTCATAAAACACTTTCTGCAAAACACACAAAAATCTAACAGGATTTAATAATATGGCAAAGGTGTTTGCTTTTGAGATGTGTTTGTGATTTTTTTTTGAATGCAATGCTTCATTTTGCAAGAAATGGGAGGCTTTTTGCATTTTGTGCGTGCAATTCTTGGATTTGTGTGTAAAGTGTAAAAAAAAAAAAGAGGCAATGTGTTGAAAATGTGTGTAAGCAGTTGAAAAAAAACTGTAAATCAGTTATTTTTAGCTAAAAAATAAATATATAAATTAATAGAACTATACAGAGATCGGTCTAATGTTGGGAAAATTAGCTGGAAATTTTATCAGTTATTTAATGCAGAGTGGAATCTTACAGACCTTTGACTGTAATGTCATTTGCATTAAAGTATGAAATGTCCAGTCGTCTCCTTCCTGGGTGAAGCTGTGAATCCCCTTGCATGCATGTGTCATAGTGAAAGACCTCTAGTGGTCAGAGCTCTACACGCACCACTGTTCGCTCCTCAAACATGCACAGGTGTCCGGGAAATCAGGAATCATTCAAGGTGCTGTCAGGGATCGACTCCGAGGGAGGAAAGTCCCTCAGACTCCTGTGTGTGCCTGCTGGCACAATAATCACAGAAATCCCCAAAATAAATCACATGGAGATTAGAGAGCTTACACAGTAATGAAAAACCAAAACATTTGTTTCTTCCTCAGAACTTCAAGAAGATCAAAGAGGATCTGAAGAAAGACATTTCCAGAACCCCGCTAACAGGGAATGTTCACTGTAATGTTTTTTAAAAGTCTTATGATTGTACTAAACATTCGTACGGGACATTATTATAACTTTATTAATAGTGCATGTACTTTCTTAGAACAACATTCTCAGAATGTCCACATGATGGTATCTGTACTTGATGAACATTCTTCATAATGTTGCGAGAAATTGTTTCATAAGCGTTTAAATAATGTGTTAGTGCATATAGAGTTAGTAGAACATTTTAGGAACCTTTAAATAACATTCTAATCACAAGAAAACTGTACATTTTTTATGTTCTTGGAACACTATGAATAAATGTTAAAATAATGTAATGTTTTTGGAGAAAATTATGATATTAGAATGTGGTAAGAAACATTTTAGGAGCCTTTAAACATTGTTTGAATCGAGAGAAAAGTAGACATTTTAACGCTCTTAGGATATTAAAAATAAAATCAATACAAATCAAGTAAAAAAAAAAAATATATATATATATATATATATATGTTTGGTGAAAACAAAGTGAGAAGTATGTTTAAGAAACATTTTTGTACTGGACATTTGAACATTCTTAGAATATTACAAATAAATGTTTAAATAATGGTGAAAATAAATTTAGTAGAACCTTGTAAAAAAAAAATTATGTTTTAGGAACCTTTTAAATAATGCTCTAATCATAAAAACAAACATAAAAATAAACATTTAAAAAATGTATTTTGGTGGGAAAAAAAGTCAGTAGAATGTTGTAAAAAAAAAAAAAGTTCTAACATTCTAACATATCTGGACATCGGAATATTTTGTAAAGCTGAAGGTTTGTTTAGTAAGAAGCGATAGATAAGGTCTGCGGCAGCAGGAAGTTCTCAAGCTTATTTCAGTCGGTTTGAACTCTGGAATAGTAATGCCTTTACCTTGGGTGTGTTCCTCACACAAATCAATATTTAGATCTGTCTTGTGACCACAGGCTCTGTAATCCTACGCCAGCAGAACATCATCCGCCTCACTGTGGTGACTGTGAATTCCCAGTTTATGATTTAAAGCCACTGGTTTCCTGAGAAAAAGGTACCTTACATTCCAGCCGTCCCAGCTATAGGTCCACACATCTAGTTTTATGTCTTGAGGTCAACAGGGGAATATTTAGAAAATTCTCTACCTATAATACAATGTTACAGTGCATAATATACTGTATATGATTTCAGATAGCGTTTGCTTTTACTGTAAACAAAACTCATCACACAACTCATCCACTATATTTAAAAGTACAGTGTATCATTTCTGTATCATTACTGGGCACAGCAACTGGAATAACAAAATTACCTTAAATTCTGAAGAAAATGGAAGAGGTCCTCATCCGGTTAGAGTTTACTGCCATCAAGAAATTATATATTCTGCGATACTCTTTTGATCTTTTCTTCAAGTCTATGGGATGAGAGAGAATTCCCCAAATTTGGGGGATGGCAAGATTTTTTATGTTTTTTATGTTATTTTTTATGTTGCAATGCTTAATTTTTACTCATCATTTACGCATCATTACTCCTGTCTTCAGTGATCCTTCAGGAATCATTCTAATATGAAGATTTGCTTCTCAAGAAACATTTCTGATTATTATCAATGTTGAACACAGATGTGATGCTAAATATTTTTTAAGGAAACAAAGAATTAAATTAACCCCAACAGCCCAGTAACCGATGTGTTGATCTCATTATTTAACATCTACCCTACACATCTGTGCTCTAAAAATTATTTTGCAAAAACAAGCAATCCACAAATGAAAACAGTCATCATAAGTCATCGTACAATCGGATATAAACCATTGAAAGTCACACAGACTGGCCTTACATGGCTCTTATTGATAGACAGAAAATATCATGTGTATTGAACTCAAAGTCTCTCTTAGCGTGTGTTTTGTGCTCTCAGCCATTCTGGTAAGGAAAAAAACAAACCTAAATGTCATTGATTCTTCATTATAGCTCAGCATTATTTGCCTCAGACATCTGTTTAATTAGTTGAGGGGAATTTCTTTCAGTGAAAGCCTACGCGTCTGACTCAGTTCATCTTCTTGTTCACTTGCTGTTGTTCAGTCTGAGGTCCTGAGGACTCAACCTGCTCCTGAGCACCGTCACACCTCTCTGTGGTTACCAGATTATATGCCTTACAAGGTCACATCAGCAGAAAACCCATTATTTTTCACGTCACAGTGTGATGAAATCGCAGTGATTCCAGAAAGTGCAGCATGGTTGACCGCTCAGCCCACGCTGATGATGTGACGGTATGCAGTCGTGGAGACTTAAAGCATAAACCTCAATGGGAGCTGAAGGAATGGTTTTGTGTTATTCTCACAGTCGTGGTCGAGTCCGGCGTGTGGTTAAACCACTGTAAAACATGCTAAATCTCTGCCACAAAACACTTCTGCAGTGGATGCAGTGCAGGGACTTTTCTGTGACATTAGATTACAGCATGACATAGACACTGAAAATATGAAAAACAACCTACAGATGCGCTTTACTTTTTTTAAATATCTTAAAACATGTGACTCTGGAGCACAAAAGCAGTCTTAAGTGTCCGGGGTATATTTGTAGCAAAAAAAATGGACCCTTATGACTGGTTTTGTGGTCCAGGGACTCATGTCATCTTAACATAGTTCATGTGTTGTGATGGCTTCAGTAATTAAAAAAATAAAAAACAAATCTACTATTTTTTTCATATTATATTTGTCATGTCTGGGCCTTATTTCACCCCAAAATCAAATAATTTATATTAATATTGCATTATATTTAAGAATTTTTAAAGCCGGTTTATTTATTTTTCTAGTTATTTTGGCATTGTCACATTATTTTCTCACCAAAAATTCTTGCCATAGTGTAAAAAAAAATAAAAAATAAAAAATAGAATAACCATATTGCACAACATTGATGTATTGTTTGTATAGTATTTCACCGCAAAATCACATCAGAATTGATATTAATGTAATATTTGTTTTATTTATTTCTTTTGCATTGTGACATGATTTTCTCAATAATTCTTTAGAATAACACATTATTTGTGTGATATCCTTCTCATTACTGTATTTAAAAAAAACTATACTAATATATTGTTGGTATAGGATTTAAATTATTTTCTGTGCAGTGCAGTATAATATAATTGAAAAAGTCTGCATTGAGATTAAAAAAACAAGTAAAATCTTCAGATGCACACGGTAAGGAAAAAAGATATGTAGATAAATCCAAAATGTTTTGTCAGGACAGTACATTTGCATATTTTAACCCTAAAATAATTGCATAATTCAATTATATAAACACTAGGTTTTTACAGACATTGCATTTATAAGACATGCATGGGACATGGAACATGCATGTGCTTAATTGGCATGAAAATAATGTTATAGTTACAAAGGCTTTCTTTTCTCAATGCAGAATATAATTTCATTTGATTTTGTTGCTTTGAGACTATATTCATACTTGTTTAAACCATGTGACGATGCTTTAATCAATCACTAATGAAGAATCGCTGCGTGGGTGTTTCCATTTTCAGAACTATAAATACATTGGTGTTTAGATGGTTTCACAGCTTGATAAACACAGAAGCATCTTAGGGGAATTCAGTACATCTTCCCCTTTCTAAAGGTAAAGTGGAAAGGTTGTGATAACATTTAAAATGATGATGCAAACTTGATCTTAAGGCCACATGAAGGAAAGCAAAATGCCACAAAGGTTCCTCTAGATTTACTGATGCATGGCTAATTCATTTTCTTTGTGATGGGCTGCTAATCTACATGTGCATATTAATGCAACCAAGTGTATTTATATAAATATTAAGTTATTGGTAATTAATCAAATTTGCAATATTTTGAATTTGCTAATAAATGTTTGGTGCAATGTTTAATATGAAAATAAACACAATTTGTTTATATTTATAAAAAATATAAAAGACATTTATTACATTTATTACTCAGTTTATGAAAATACACATAATTTTGTTATATTAGATGTGTATTTTATCAGATTTCATAAATTTCATTATTCATTATTTCCATACGTTTATTTTCAGGGTTATTATAGTCAACTTAAAATAAAATAAAATAAAATAAAATATTCAGCAAGTTGCCAAGCCAACATTTCTCATTTTAATTTCATTTGATGTATTTAAAAAAAACTAAATTGAAACTGCAATTTAAAAAAAAAATTGTTACTTTAAATAAAATAAATGTTAACTGAAATAAAATATAAAAAGCAACATTTAGCTTAACTTGATATACTAAAACAATTAAAATGAAATAATTTATAAAAAATATATACACATATTTAAAGTGGAAAAAAATTTAAATAAGAACTGAAACTAATTTTTTATAAAAACTATAATAGTATCTCAGTTATACTACATAACACTTCAACAGACATTTATCCATCAGTTTAGCCATTTAAAATGGCAATTTTTACTAAATAAATTCATATCTTAATATTTACTTTACATTAACTTGATAGGAATGGAATTTTTTGAACTAAACATCCTAACAAATGTTTAGCAACATACTAAAAACCAGTAGAAAGTAACTTTTTGCTTAAAAAAGCTCTTAAGTGATGTGCAAAATTGTGAGAAGCCTCTAGAGATGGCTGGTGCTTTGTAGCAAGTGTTTATGCCGTTAACCTGCAGCAGTTTTCCTTTGACCCGTGAACCCTGATTGATGAGTCCAGGAGCCGCTTAATGAATCAGAGCCGTGACCTCTGACGCATCCACCATGTGAGGTATGGCAGCCCGAGTTAGAATGACCTTTGGCCTTTACGTAGAACATTCTTAAGTTTGTCTGTTCCAAAACTTAGTGTGTGAGTGTGACATGTTGATAATGCTCCAATAAGCATACACAAATATTAAGTAAAGTAGTCTATATTTTTTTATTAGATTGAACCATATTAGTGTAGTTTCCCAAGTAAATTAAGAAGTACATTTAAAATTGAGCATTTTAAATTCTGAATTTAAATTCTAAATGCTTAAATTCAATTGAGGTCAAATTGAGAGTTCTAAAAACTTAAATTGTAAATGCTTTTGCATTTTTAAATTGAGTCAGTTGAAGATAAAATTGAGAGTTCTAAATTTTAAATTTAAATTCTAAATCCTTTTGTGTTCTAAAAATCAAAAGCATTCGAAAATGCTTTAGAATTCCTAAACCTTGATGGTTGCTATGATGCCTTCAAATGGTAGGCAGCTCACTAGCTTTTGGAATGGAGCTTGTGCGCACTGATTTACTGAAATCATCATGCCAAAAAGTGTTTTCCAGCATGCAAAGCAAGTCAAATATTGAAGTTGTCACTGGCCTTTTAAGGCTTTATTCAAAACATGTCACGGCAGAGAAAATAACTGTGATGCTATCCAGAGAGAAGCGTTTGTTTGGGAGTTTGACAAAAAGCCCCGTTGGGTCAGCGGACAGCCCGAGCGGAGAGACCCACAGTCCAAGCAGGGGAACGTGATATATTGTGGCAGGAAGATTAAACCAGACCAGTGTGGCCTCAAGCCCAAGCGACCAGCAAGAAAAACAACGGTCAGAGAAGAACATACAATGGGGGAGGATGAGGAACATGCAGAAACCTTACAGTCACACTGAATACACGGCCTGCCAGTCTTCATTATTAATACAGACCACATTTTAGAGTAATAAAAGACACAAACACTAAAAAAGAACAAGTATTGAAAGTATGATTGTCAGGCATTGAAGTAGCTTTGTCAAAAAAGAGTCACCCAATAATGTATTTCCAGTTAGTTATTTACCTTTATGTTGTTTTTAACCCATATGAGAGTTATTCTTTAAGGAAATTTACAATTTTATTCAGCAAGTAAAAACATTTCCACTAAAATATTTAGCAGCACAACTGTTTTCAACATTGACAATAATCAGCAAATCAGCATATTAGAATGATTTTTGAAGAATCATGTGACACTGAAGACTGGAGCAATGGTGCTGAAAATACAGCTTTAAACATTAATGACATTTTAACAGATATTTACATAGAGAACGGTTACTTTAAATAATAATAATATTTCACAATACTACTGTTTTTACTGTACTTATGATCAAATAAATGCAACTTTGGTAAGCAGAAGAGAGTTCTTTCAAAAACATAAAAAAACACCTCGACCTTTTAATTCTATTATATAAATATAAAATTATAATATAGAAATCAGACTTTATTCAAAATACATAAGCTGCATTTTTTTGAGTAATAAAAATACATAAGTACAGTTAAAACAGGACTTTTTATATTTAAAAAAATCTTACAGACCCCAAAAATTTTATTCTACTATAGAAATATACAATTATATTAAAGAAATTATATTTTATTCAACAAATGTTTTTTTTTTGTAAGTAAATAATGACCAGATTCTTATTTTTCAGTGATATAACAATTATGAAAAACATACATGACTGTAACCGTATATATCTGCCATGCGCTGGAGAAAAGTGTAGCACAAAGCCTAATTATACTTGATGAAGTGTCACTTATTCACAAACAGATTGTTGTCTCATCATCAGTTTCATGGCCTACATTACAGCATAATGACAGTGATATCAGATCAGATTTACCATGCTCTCTCTTTCTCTCTTGCTCCTCTGTTCCTCACAGTTCGTCTTTGTGACAGCCGCGGCGTCCCTCCGCCGGGACACGTCCTAATCCTTCTACTGAGCTGTTATCTGGAGAATAGGAGACACCATTGTCCTTCTCCTCCACCCTTGGTGAAACACATATTTTGGCCTGGAGAGATGGGCTGTTATTTGTTGTTCTGGTTTTTCACAGTCGGTTATGTAGAAGTGAAATAAACAGTTGTGCCTGGGCTTAATAAATGTCTCACAATGACGTCTAATAATTTTGTTAAATGAAAACATACCTTTGACTGCATTCGTACTGACACATTTAATTGGAAAGGTATTGCATCTAATGCAATGCTACATGCTTCTGGAGAGACTTCAGTAATAGCCTTTTTCTTAAAGCTACAGTACACTAATGAAAACTTCTGTCATCATTTACCTGTATGCCATTCCGAAATAAACTACAATAGGGACAAAATGCACCACAAAAGTGATCCATACAACTTGTGCACATGCACTTGAACTTCATCAAAGAACTGCACAGCTGTTTTCAACACTGATAATAATCAAAAATGTTTCTTGAGCAGCAAATCAGTATATTAGAATGATTTCTGAAGATCATGTTTTCTTTATTTTTAAGCTCAGCAGCTCGAGTCCCCATTCACTTACACTGTATGACAAAGAGCATCATAAACTTTAGACTAAACATCTCATATTTGGTCAAACGGGTTTGGAATATCATGAGGGTGAGGAAATGACAGAAAGTTGATTTCTGAGTGAGCCATTCCTTTCCTTGAGGGAATTCTGTCATCTCAAAAACTGAACTCACAATTAAATTACATATTTCAAATCAGCAACACAATCTGAAATATACTGCCCCATAAATGTTGTTCCTGCTCACATAACATATTTTTAAAGGCAGAAACAGTCAAGCAATGACATTACTAATCAGTGATTGGCTGTTTTATTCAGAAGGCGGGACTATTCCGTTGCAGTTTCTCCCATTCATAAGTGAAAAGAGTGAGCCATTTTGCATACCTATAGTCTTTGGTCATTTATTTCACTACTTTCAAAACTGTTTTATGGGGTTTTGTTTTCTTTTGTCAGCTGAACAGTCTGTTTATTGTAAAACTACAGTACGAACACACTGTACTTCATTCACTCACTGTAGAGCCCTGCATGGGACTCTTTTTTAATACTGCTCCCGCAAACATTATAATATTGTATTATATAATTTCCATACATCAGGGAGTTGCTATCAATAAGCGAGGTGTTGAAATCCTGTTTGAATCTGCACTCACTGTTCGATTTTGCACTTACACACACTCTGTGTAAAGGGAACGCATTTTACGAAGAAATAAATTTGTCAATGAGCTCAGGATCTGTTGAGCACCACATAAAACTACGTAAAACCCTTGTCAGACCAACAAAATGACCCCAAAAGTTGTCCCAACTAGTCAAACAGAGTTGTCTGAGCAAAGAACTTCATATTGTTGACATGTTAAGGCTTTATGAGTTCCCAGCATGCATTGCATCATTAATAAATAATGCTGTTACAGTTACAGCATTATTGTTTTACTGTTTGCTGACTTCATAAATGTGTTGTTGTTGTTGTTTTAGCAATATTCTTAGTTATTTGTTGTACCGTGATGTAAAGAGCTCACGTTTTTAGCATTTGTTTCATTGCCACCATTCTTGAGGTTTGTGTGTCTAGCTTTGAAGCCAAGAGTACGTTCATTTCCTGGATATCTTAGACTTGTGAGTTATTTTACAAAACAAAAACAATGCTGTCTACATATTAAGACATTTATTAAGGTTTGAAATTTCTAAACAAACAAAAGAAATATATAATTTGGTGATTTTTTTAAACAGTCTTGATTTCTCTTATTAATCACCTCAAAGACTTTTGTTTAAATGTTGTTTCATTTGCTGTGACAAGAATCTTTCTATTAGCAAAATAAGACAATTTTCTAAATAATCAAAAACAAGTCTTAAGTCTTTTTTTTTTTTTTTTTTTTTGGAAATTGACAATGGCGTTACCTTCCTTGACTGCTGTGAATTAACTGCAAGCTTTTATCTCACAACTCTGACTTTTCTCGTAATTGCGAGAACATTTATGTCGTAATTATCGTAACTGCAAGGGGGGGGTCTTAATTGTGAGGTATGGACTCAGAAACACTAGGGAAAAAGCCAGAAAAGCCATGCACTCGTCATTGTTTAAATTCCACGCTGACGTAGACACGTTCAATACAACCCCTGTCAAGAGTTTTCCTCAACAATCTCTCATTCTCAAAAAGGGAAAAAGGGGGGAAGAGTGGAATTCCTGCTCCTCCTCTGTACAGTACCAGAACACTGCCTGAGTGACTCAGTTCACACAGAGGTGGGCGTTCATCAGCTCCACTTTCAAAATCACGGCAATGAACAGCAGTGAATGCAGTCTTTCACGTCGCCGAGCACCTTTCAGGGATGACGCGCGGACGGTGACCTTTCCGAGAGGATACGAGGAGAGCGCGCATGCCAAACGCGGCGCGTCACCTGCGCGTCCGATGCGTAAAAGCGCGCACACTGCGGTTCCGCCGCGCTTCTTCTGAATCTGGAAATTGGGATCAGGAGGTTATTGGGTGAAGCGAATCGCCCTCCTTTGTTCGCGCGGATGAGGGTCTGACGCGTTCCCGCGGGACTTTCAGTCGTGGTTCAAACGCTGGAGACACACACGCACACACACACACACACACACACACACACACACAGGCTATCTCTATGCTGCTATGACTCCCTGCATGCGTTTGTATTGTGATCTGGTTGCTCTTCGCATGCTGCTGCTGTTCTTCATCTCGGTGCTGCTCGTGTGTGTGAGGTCCGATTCGGGTGAGTTTGGCCGTCGATTGTAACCCGTCCACTGTGCGTTTCATCATGCTGTAGCCGGACGCATCTTGAGATCGCGAGCTCGTGGGAATGAATCGAAATGTCAGTCAGGGGTTTACACACGGGGCAAGTTGTCACGCGGCTCTCAGTTTCTTAAAAGCATTTAATAGCCTATAATACATTTTAAATACATATAGCTAGTATATGTGGCCCTGGACCAGGGACCAAGTCTTAAGTGTGTTAAGCTGAATGAATCATCATTCCATTGATGTATGTTTTTTTTATGATCAGACAATATTTGAATTAGATAAAGCTATTTGAAAATCCGCAATGTGAGTATGCAAAAAATCTAAATATTGAGAAGATAACCTTTAAAGTTGTCCAAATTAAGATTTTAGGAATTCATGTTACTAAACAAAAAATAAGTGTTGTTATATTTACGGTAGGAATAGAACATAATATCATAGAACACTTAATATCATAATAATTTTTTTGTATAACATTTTTTTTTGTATCATTTTGACCCATATTTTGTATTTTTGGCTATTGCTACAAATAAACCCCGGAAACTTAAGACTGCTTTTGTGCTCCAGGGTCACATATTGTTGATGCCATTATTTTTGTGTGATATAGTATTCAGTAGAATTCAAACAGGATTCGTATTATCTGTGTCAGTAACCCACAGGTTCCTATTGTGACAACTTACCCCATACTGTATAGAGGCACAAGAGGAGCTGGTTCATTAGCTGGTTTCCCAACTAAGACCAGACTGACCTGCTAAAGAAGGAGTCAAACCCCCTCTAAAGCCAGATTCCTAAACCAACTGGAACCAGACCAGCTAAAACCAGCCAAAAAAAAACCAGTACTTTATTTAAGTTTATTTATAAGTTTGTCTTAACCAAACCAATGGCATTAAATAGGCTATATGCATACATGTTCTGTTACATGTTAATATTCTAATTGAGGTTAATATTCAGTGCGGTGATTTGTTTTATTCGTTATTTGTGATGTTTCTGAGACTGTGTCTTTCCAAACAGAGCGCTGTTCTGTCCTGATAGGGTCTGTGTTGGACACAAAGGAGCGCTTAGGATCTGAACGCTCGCTCATTCATGTGTAAATGTCTCTGTCTCTGTGTTCAGCGGATAACCGATGCTTGTCATCCCTCATCTTCACATGTGAAGACTGTCTGAGACGCGGCCCTGAATGTGCATGGTGCTCTCAGGAGGTAATGTGTGTATGTGTGTGTGTGTGTCTGTGTGTGTGTGAGAGAGTGAGCTCAGCTGCTATTGTTGTATCTCGGCACACTGCTCGAGGTCTGAGTGTGTGAAGTGCTCTTGATTGGTGATAAAGCACCAGGGCCCTAATCCCCAGAATGCACCGGTGATCGTGGGAACCCATAAAACATCCTTTGTGCCCTATTTACCCCTAATACTAGTACTCTGAAAACACATATTAGTCACTGATGTGTACATGTAAGTGACAGGGTTGTACCTTTTTAGTGTAGTGAAGACAAGTTGCTAAATGTAAACATAAATATTGGACAGAAAATAATTTTTTTTTTGAAAAGTTGCATTGGCAACAAACGGAATTAAGTTTAAGTACTAAAATGATTCAAATAAAAATAGATTAGAGCTAATTAGAAGTGTAGCAAAAAAAAAAACTGGAAGCATATAACAAAATTACTAAAACTTAGAATATAGATATAAAAACTAATTCAAAATATTACAATAAATATTTCTTAATTATAAAAGTACATAACAAAATAATTAAACTTTTAAATATAGAAATATTTCAAAAATATTAATAAATAAAATAACAGTATTTAAAAAATACTAAAATGACACTGGTTTAACCAAAAATAAATATTTTAGTGATTATATTAAATATTTTCACTTTATAAATTAAAAGAATTAAAAGTCCTTCCAAAGATTAGTAAATTAAATACTGTAATGCTCGTTCATTAAAGTACAGTTGTGGATTAGTCAAGAAGTACTAGCATTATATAATTATGTATTAAATAAAATAAATGAAAGCGAAAAATATATATTTAACATAATCAATAAAACTTAAAATTAAAATGAAAACTGAAAAGATCAATTTTAAAGTTAAAAGCCAATTATAAATATTAACAAATACTATAATAATGATAATAATATTTTTTTTCACATTATTAATCAAAAGTTAGTCCTTCCAGAAAATAATAAATCAAATACCTAAACACTTGTCCATTAAAGTCCGGTCGTGGTTTGGTCAAGCATTAGTCAGTCAGTTTACAGAGTTTTAACTTTCTCCATCACTGACGTGTTTATTTTCTTGTGACGAACAATTGATTTAAATGTTCTCTTTGTATAAAAAGTCATGCAAATTCCCAGGATTGTGGTTAAGATCATTAAGTGTCTGCGGTGCTCGGGCACCAGTCAGACTAATCCCTGACCGACATCTCTGAGCTAAAGAGCTTTCAATAATGCCAACCTACACAACAGTCGCCTTGTTTCTTGAAGAAACAGGCATTAGCCGTGACCCTTGACCTGTCTGACGGCTTGTTTACACTGACAGAGGTTTCTGGACGGGGCTCATGTGAGTCAGCGATGCGGATCTGTGTCTGACCTGCGAGTCCGGGGCTGTGAAGAGGCTTTTATCCAGAACCCGAAAGTGAAAGTAAACGCCACTGTCGGCAGCTCACAGGTGTCACCGAGAGAGATCGACATCCACCTACGACCAGGTAACGTCTGACCATTACAGGCCAGGAGCACACTAGCAACCTATACCACCTTAGAGATAGTTCATGTAGCATTGTGATGATGTCACTTCCTGTGTCAGGCGGCGAGGCGTCGTTCTTGGTGGAGGTGCAGCAGCTGGAGCGCTATCCTGTGGATCTGTACTATCTAGTGGACGTCTCGGCCTCCATGCAGGATTATCTGGACCGGCTGAAGACGGCGGGTCTGGTTCTGTCTCATCTGATGAAGGAACACTCCAGCGATTTTAGAGTGGGCTTCGGCTCGTTCGTGGATAAACCGCTGTCTCCTTACATTGACGTCCATCCCTCCAAACTCCTGAACCCCTGCAGGTGAACACACCCGACCCAAAACTGCAGCACAACAAGCCAAAGAATAAATGATGACTTAATAGTAATAATTCAGATAAAACTATTCTCAAAATGAATTAAAATATTTTTTATATTTGTATATTTATATTTTGTAAATGTAATATTAGTATTTAACATGATTAAATAAGTTATTAAATAATAATGCATTGATAAAATTTATATTTTATGTAATTACATTTTTAATAATGAATAATAACAATTATATTTAAATAATTTAAAATACTAAAAATAGTCATTTCACCTCATAATAGTGTGTTTTAAATATGCAATTAAGTCAAATATTTATTTAAAGATTATCTAACCTTATGAGAAAATAAAAAAATAATAACAGTTGAACAATAATAATAATAATAATAGTAATAATAATAGCAGTTATTATTATTATTATTATTATTTAACTAATAAATATTAAGTTATCAAATAATAATGAATTAATCTATTTTTTATTTTTAAATAATAAAAAGAATAATAATTACTGTTATTAATAATAAAAAATAATCATTGTACTTAAATTAATAATTAGTCATTTAAAAATTATGATAATAATAATCATATTAATTATTATTATTTTTATTAATAATGATATATAATTAAATAAGTTATTTAATTATAATAGATTGATAAATTATTAATTTTATTACATTAATAGTTTACTTTTTTATTAACTTTAATATCGAATTATAATAATTCTATTTAAATAATTAAAGCGGAGTGATTTCAAATATGCAGAAAAAAAAAATTCTTAAAGGAACACTCCACTATTTTTGAAAATAGGCTAATTTTCCAACTCCCCTAGAGTTTAACTACTTGACTATTCTCTAGTTACATTGTGATGTGATGTTACAAAATCAAAGTTGCACAAACTAGCTATTTTCACTCAAAGATCCTTGATTATTACACCCGAATGAGAGTATAGCTTCATCTAGGCCATATCAGCCTAGAAAATGTGTCATTTTCCGTCGGCCTTAGTACATGATGTAACTACAGAAGAGTCCAGAATTAAATAGGAAAAATATCTAAACTCTTTGGTCATTTTTGAGGGAGATGCTAACGGTCTAATCAGATTCAATGATCTATGCTAAGCTAAGCTAAATGTGCTAGCGCCAGAACCGTAAAACTCAACTGTTTAACTCCAGGGTAGGGTTCCTTTAACAAATCATCCAAACAGTTACAGTATTTTACAGCTCTATTCTCTTCAGTTTTGACTCGTATGCATCTACTTTTTCTTTTGGAAAGGGATTTTGGGAGGAACATGCGAGCTGATACTTGAGTTCTTTTGTAAACAGTGTCACTGTGTACTTCATGTTTCTGAACTGAGATTGGCGCAGAATCACACAGCTCAGTTTTTTGGAGGAGAACAAGGTTGTTTTGTCCACATTGTCCAGATTGTATCTCTTGTGAAACCTCTTGTTGCCTTTTTATGAAGGACAACGGTTTTTGTTATTATTAGTTATTATTATTTCTTTGTTCCCTGGAAGCTCTTGACCTTAAAAACCATTCATTAAAGTGACACTGCAAACGAAAGATCCAAAATGTTTAAACAGTATATTTAATATTTATTTTCTTAATAAACTGGGCAAGATATGCATGCTTATGAGTATTTACATTATCGCAAATATTTCCCCTAAAACTCTTCAGAAAAATAAATAAAAGGACTAATTAAATTAAATTAATTTCAGTTTTAGTCATTTTAGTACTATAATAATTATACGAATGATGATGATGATGAAGTACTAAATGACTAAAACAACAATTGTATACATTTTTATTATTACATAATTATATTTACATAATGATTGTGATTTAATAATGATAACAATATTAAATTATAATTGCATAATTACATAATTATACAAAAACACATAATACAAAAAAAAATAATAATAATAATAGTGATAATATTCCTCAAGTATTTATTTATATTGTTATTTACTTATTTTTATTATTTCTATTTAAGTAATTTTAGTACTTTTAAATTTTGTTTGTGTTTTTGTCATTTTTTTATTCATTTTTGTCTTTAGTATTTTTTTATACAGCTTTTATTTATTTTATTTCATATATTTTAGTAGTTATTATTGTTATAAATTATTTGTTGCTTTAGTTTTTAGTTGTGCTTTTTTCATTTTGTATTTTCTTTCATATAATTTAATTTATTTTGATTTCAGTTTTACTTCTACTCATTTTAGTTATTATTATTATTATTAACAAAATTATAATTTGATGTTTAAATGGGGATTTCTTTGTGCTTTTTTGTTTAAATTTCTCTATTTAACATTTAGCTTTTTGCTTTATTTTTATTGCGGTTTTAGCTCGAGTCATTCTAGTACTTCAGCATACTTCATTTCAAGCGTTTTCCATCTAATTGTCATGTTTTATTTCAATGATCAAGGTTTTAGTTCACAGTAACCAGAACTGACTGAAGCTCTAGAGCAGACTGATGTGTTCAGAGACACAGATGAGACTCTGAAGTTGTCTATCTTCTGGGAAGCTGTGAGTTGTCTGTGTGTGTCTCAGTGGTTATGAGGTGAACTGCAGGCCGGCTCACGGCTTCATCCACGTCCTCCCCATCACACACAACATGACGGAGTTCACAAGGGTCATCCAGGAGCAGAGGATCTCTGGGAACATGGACACGCCGGAGGGAGGCTTCGACGCCATGCTGCAGGCCGCTGTCTGCCAGGTAAACACACTTGAGCCACACACCGCACACTGAGGAGGTTTGGGTGATTGCCAGGGTGTTGCTGTGTAGTTTCTGTGTGTTTTGTAGCATGTTGAGAATCGTGATCTCTGTTTGAGACAAAAAAAAAAATAAACTAAAACAAAACCGTGCTTCTCCATTTATCCAGAATAGTTGAGCTCTAGTTCTTCAAATCAAAGGAGTTCACTATTACATGTGATTATTTAAAATGTTTCATTGTTTATGTATTTATTTATTATTATTTATCTTTTTAATAATAATTACACTTTTTTGTTAGAGGTGATTGCTGGAACATTCCTTACTGGCTTGAGTCAAAAACGCTAGTATTCATTTTAGTAATATTATAGATTTATTTATTTTTAAATGAGCATTTATTCGTTGCATATACTTATCATTTCTTTTGTTGTGTATTTATTTATTTTTAGTATTTCTAGTAATTTATTATGTTTGTTTATTTGTTTTTTATTATGTATTTATTTATTATTATGTTTTTATTTTATTAATTCATCTATTTATTTATTTGTGTTTGTTTTGTAATGATATTTTCTTTCTTTTTTGTCATTAATGGTGATTGCTGGATCATATTCCAGTTTTATTTATTTTTATATTATTATTTATTTACTTATTTATTTTAGTATTATGACTTTATTTACTTTTTGGTATTTACTTATTCATTTTATTATAATTTTTTCTTTTAGTATTATAACCTTTAATTTTATTTTTCTATATATATATTTTTTTGTATTTTCTTGTAATTTTATGATGGATTTATTTATTTTTATTATATATTTTTATATTTGCTAGTGGTGATTGCAAGGTTGTCTTCATTTAATTCATTTTTGGTTCATTTATATATTTAATAGTGCTGTCAAGCAATTAATCACTATTAATCGCATGCAAAATAAACGTTTGTTTACATAAAATATGCGTGTGTTATGTGTATATTTATTATGTATATATAAATAAACACACAAAGTATATATTTTGACATAACATATCTTTCTGAAATATTCATGCATGTGTGTGTATCTACTGTATTTATACATAATAAATATGCACAGAACACATGCATATATTATGTTAAAAAAAATTATTAATCGTGATTAATCATTTGACAGCACTAAAATTATTGTTAATGGAGATTGCTAGTTGTGCTTATTATTTATTTATTTATTTTTTATTTTTTTTATTCTATATTCTTTTTATTGTTAATAGTGGTTGGTTGGATTTTTTTTTTACTGGCTTAAATCTCCCTCAAATATTTCATGAATGATATAATAATAATAATATGATTATGGTAGTATTATGGCTAATATTAATTAATTAATAGCTTCATAATTGTGTTTTTTATTGTATTTATTTATGCATGCATGCATGCATGTTTTTTTTTTTCAACCAAGCAAAATTATAAACCAGCAAAGTCAGATCTGAAGAATGATTAATGTCTGAGGCCCAAAAACACAGGGTGATTTACATGACACTCCCAAACCTGGGAGGATGTCCATCTCGTCTCGTCTCAGCTCAGAGCAGCTCTGAAGCATCAACAAAGCCTCTTTATGGGATCCGGCCGCTGGGATGTTTCCCGGGAATGATAAGCGAATGCTTTCTGAGCCGTGGGCTTGAAAGGTTTTGTGACCTTGACTGAGTTTCAGTCTTCGTAATGTGCCCTGGCGAGTCGGAGAGAGAAACGAAGCGTTCGCTCTCAGGTGAACTAGCGTTTGTCGTCATGCATGACTTACACAGATGCCTCGCTGCTGTAGCTTTAACAGATACTTCCTGTTGGCATCTTGTCAGGGTTTTCAGTGAAACATTACTCATTACTCCTGGCAGCTGAAAACACTCGACTCGTACGGTTTGTGTTTAATTAGTAACACAGGCTCAGGTCAGAAGAGTCCACTTACAGTCTCTTATGAGGGAAATTATGACATTTTATTTTTTGGATTAATTATTATTGTAACAACTGTTAGTGTTGTAAGTATTAATTAATTCATTCATTTATTTATTTATGTTTTATTATCTGTCAAGCAAAGGTCAGTTAAGCACTTTCTCCTTGTATTAGTAACTCTTATAGTTTGTTTATTTATTTATTTGATAGTATTTGTTTACATTCTTTTTATTTATTTTATTTTTATTTAATTCTACTAACAAATATATATATTCTATCTTGTTTAGTTACTTCATGTATTTATTTTTTTTATTTTTTGCATGTTATATTTTTGTGTTTTTTAATTATTATTTTTTTTATTCTTTCTTTGTTTCATTCCCAGTTTGTGTTTGTTTTTTCTTTTTATGTTCCTTTAAATTTTTTGCTTTTATTACAATTATTTCTTGATTTCTTTATTGTTTTTATTTTTGCATGCTTTATCATCTCTGTCGAGGAAAATGGTAATCCAGCGCTCTTTTTCTCAAAGCATGATTTAGGGGATGATCAATCAATCTGAACGCTGGAGCGGTGCAGTCTGTCTTGTATTAGTAACACATGTCAGATGAATGCTGTAGGACTCCTCTCTGACTGCTGAGTAAACTTTATGCTAAACACACTCTCCTGCAGGTTAGTAACGCTTGATTCATCTTTGCAGAAAGACGTCGGATGGCGTGCCGAAGCGAAGCACCTGCTGCTGGTTATGACAGACCAGCCGTCTCATCTGGCTCTGGACAGTAAACTGGCTGGGATCGTGGTTCCTCACGACGGCCGCTGCCATCTAGAGGATAACATCTACTCCCAATCCACCACTATGGTACCATTAACCAAACCATTCATTTTTAGTCTTTTTGTTTCTTAAACTTATTGAGACCGAAGTCTTGAAGTTAATTCAGCAGCTGCATTGTTTTCATTGTAATTTACCACAGTATGCACATGATTCTACAAGGTACTTCAGAGAATAGCATGATATTACTACAGCAGCATGTCCGGAAAACATGTTTTGTTTGTTGTTGTTGATATATACTATGATAATGAATAATCATTAAAAACATGCTAGTACCATGCAAAAGATCATATCTTATTATTTTGCACATGTTTGTACAAACGTGTTGTTGTTGTTGTTATTTAGGAGCACCCAACAATCGCTCAGCTGGCCGAGAAGCTTCTGGAGAACAGCGTTTACTCCATCTTTGCAGTGGACCAGGTGCAATATCGGTGGTATGAGGTAATGAGTTTGGGTGTATCTGACAGAAATCTGTCTGTTTTGCAACTGTGATTTCAAGAACGCTGGCAGTGATTTATGGGAACACACACAGCGACTTGTTCAATCAGTGATTATAGCACTGGTTTAACAAATATGTGCATGAAAGATGCTCGAGTTAACTAAATGCTCTGGATTAAATGCAACTTCTGTGGTTACAAGTAAAAATGCAAATAAATGTGCACATACCAAAATATTCAAAAAATGCTAAACTCCACCCAAAAGAATTACCAGAAGTTCATAAATAAATGGTTCCACCTCGCAATGATTATGAATGATGACTTGACAGCTCAGATTGACTTGATTTTACTCATATATTCATGTTTAAAAAAAATAAAAAATACAGTAGCTTCACATTTCTGCTGTTAAAGCCACGTGCATCTGCTTATTTTATTTCAACTTATTTTTTAGTATAATAATATCGTTTAACGCCTGAATTTATGTAAAAAATAAAATTAAATAAAAAAATACATTACCCATGATGCTGTGCAGAAAATTCTACCAATCAGAGGTCGGCGACAAAATTATGTAATTGTGTCAGTCTCGATAAGTTCTAAAAATTCTTATTAAAAAATATCTATTTTGCTATAAATATAAAATATATTGCTCAAAACCAAATGAATTTTTGTTTTTCTCTCATTTAAATAGAGATATTTTATACAATAAAAGTTCATGGTGACCAGTAGCTGACAAAAAAAAATGATTAATTAATTAAATAAATACTTTTAATCAGCAAGGATGCATTAACTTGATCAAAAGCGACAGTAAAGACATTCATAATGTTACAGAAGATTTCTATTTCAAATAAATGCTGCTCTTTTAAACCTTCTATTCATCTGTGAATCCTGAAAAATAAAATGTATCACAGTTTCCACAAAAATATGAGGCAAACACAACTGTTTTCAACATTGATAATAATCAGAAATGTTTCTTGAGCAGCAAATCAGTATATTAGAATGATAGTTGTCGAGACCAAAAAAGTAATATACAAATATAAGTAATATACAAATATATATATATATATTTTTTTTTTTTTTTTTGACAATGTAACTTCATGGTGACCAGTGGCTGTAACATAAAAGTATTATTTAAAAAAAAAATTTTTTTTGATTTTATTTGATTTTATTAGATTTTATTTATTTATTTATTAATTTAATTTAATTTAATTTAATTTAATTTAATTTAATTTAATTTAATTTAATTTAATTTAATTTAATTTAATTTAATTTAATTTAATTCTATTTTATTTTATTTTATTTTATTTTATTTTATTTTATTTTTATGATGCTGTACGAGAAAATTCCACCAATCAGAGCTCGGCAAGGAACGCTGCTAACGATGTAACTGAGTCTCAAAATGCTAAAAAGTATTTACTTACAACGTTAAATGAATAGTTTTATTTTTCAAAATCATGTCTAATTCAGTTATGCCGTTTGCAATGCTTAATGGGATTGTAGTTCTTTCCCTCATTAAAGCCGTCTTGTCCTTTTATTCTATTTTCAAATGCTTTTTTGCTTCATGACGTTCAAAGTTCATAATGCTATGATTCCCCTCAGAGCTGGTTGGTTCAGTTCATGACTCATAACGCTTTAACAAAGTATTTTTTTAAATGCATCTGTTGAAAAATTAATAGAAAAATACTTCCAGAATCAACGGCACTGAATAAGTGGGTGCGCACAGATGCACTCAATTACTGTAAGCACATTTGTTTTGACCAACAGAGGCATGACTCAGTATTCGTTTTCTGTCGAGTTGTATTTTAAACATGCTTCATCTTTTCCTCTGAACAGGATCTGCTGGACCTGATTCCTGGAAGTTACGTGGGCCCACTCTTTCCCAAAGCATCTAATCTAAAAGACTTAGTAGTGCATGCCTACAAGGTAAACAGCTCGACTTTCTCTTTTGCTCCGCTCTCTCTCTCTCTCTCTCTCTATCTCTGTCCACTCAAGGACAATTTGATTAGAAGTGCAAGAGGTCCCAAACATTTCAGAGCACTCGCTTTCGGTTTAACGGGAAAAGCATCAGCTGTAATGCCAGAATCTATTCCAACATGTGTTTAACAAGAGGAATAATCTTGTAGCAAGCACAACAATGCACTCTCCTTCCCAAAATCCTGTGATCCCAGCGAACAGAAGCCTGCATTATAAAGGGCCTCTTCCGGAGACAATGGGCTCTTTCTGAGCTGTTCTCCGCTCTTCTCTTGCAGAGACTGCTGTCGGATGTGGAGGTGCAGATCGGGCTGGAGGACGGCCAGGCTCAGCGCTTCCAGGTGAACGTCTCGGCTCTCTGTCCCGACGGATCCACTATCTCTGGAAACACAAAGTGCTCCGGCGTTCGCCCCACACAAACAGTACGTCTGTTTTCAGCACGGTGCACAGAGGTGCTGGCTTTGATATGAAAAGTGCTCAAATTATAAGACTTAGCTCGGCCAAAAATAATGTTTGCTCACCTGCATGTTGCTCAAAACCGTATGATTTTAATTTTCTCTCATTTTAAAAGGAAATGTTTTCATGCAATGAAAGTTCATGGTGGCTTTCAAGACCAAAAAAGTAACGGAAATATTTTATTTATTATTTTATTATTATACAATGTACATGGTGACCAGTGGCTGTAACATAAAAGTAAATATTTTATTTTATTTTTTTATTGCATTTAGTTTCATTTAATTTTAAACAATATAAGTTTATGGTGACCAGTGGCTGTAACATAAAATAGTGAATATTTAATTTAATTTAATTTAATTTAATTTAATTTAATTTAATTTAATTTAATTTAATTTAATTTAATTTAATTTAATTTAATTTAATTTAATTTAATTTAATTTAATTTAATTTAATTTAATTTAATTTATTATTATTATTTTTTTTTTTTTATAAAACTCCAGGGTGAAGAACAGCTATCAAAGCTAAAAAAGAAAAAAAGTACAAGCACTACTATATTTATTTAATTTAATGTTATTTTCTTTTAATAAACAAATACTTTTATACAGCAAGGGTGCATTAAATCGATCAAAAGCGACAGTAAAGACATTTATAATGTTACAAAAATATTTCTATTTAAAATATATGCTGTTATTTTGGTCTTTCTATTCATCTGTGAATCTGACAAATAAAATGTATCACAGTTTTAAAAAAAATAGTGACCTGCACAACTTTTTTCAACACAGATAATAATCAGAAATGTTTCTTGAGCAGTGAATCATCATATCAGAATGATTTCTGAAGATCATGTGACACTGAAGACTGGAGGAATGAGGCTGAAAATACAGCTGCGCATCACAGAAATAAATTACATTTTGCTATATGTTCACATAAAAAACTGCTATTTTAAATCATAATAATTTTCCTATTTTTATGTACTTTTTTGGAGCTTGACAGCCTATTTACATTTGTTGCATGGAGAAAAACAGCCTTCTTTATGCATCTCCATTTGTGTTTCAAAGGAAAACATCATGTTGTTTTTAGAGGATGATGATATAATTGATAGTATTAATAGTATTTTTGTTTGAACTGTCATTTTAAGGTTATTCATGCGTGGAGATTTTTAGTTTAAAGTAAAGGTTTACAGTATCTTCGGTTTATTTTGTCCCATGAGAAAATAGTACAAGCTAAGTAATTACTGTGTGCTGCACTGTTTATAATGCCACACATTTATAAACTGTTTTATATGATCATGTGACCTGTGTTGAAATCTCCAGCACATTAGGAACATAGCAGAGAGGCCACAAACCCAAATGTAATGCTGTTGCACCACAGATAGATTTTGAAATTTTCTGAAGAAAACACTCTTACATCTCGGTGGTGGGTTTTGCACGGAAAAACACAAATCACATTTTCTTTAAGAAACATTGAAAAATCTTGGTTTACATACAGTACTATTTAAAAGTTTGGGCTTTTATTAAAGAAATTAACACTTTTAATAAGCAAGCATTCATTCAAAACTTTTTTTAAATCCTTCTTTTGTGTTTACAGAAGAAAATAATACAGATCGGTGTTATTGTTAACTGAAACTTATGCTAAAACTATTAAAATGAATTTTGTCAAACGAATTAAAGGTGTAATAAAATACAAATAATGAAATAAAATCACGAATCATTAGAGTCAGTTTGGGGATCGCGAATCATTTGAATCAGTTCGGGAGTTCGGAGCGGGTTCGCGAATCATTTGAGTCACTTTGGGGATCGCAAATCATTTGAATCAGTTCGGGAGTTCGGAGCTGGTTCGCGAATCATTTGAGTCATTTTGGAAGTTTGGCGCAGGTTCATTAATAGGCATTTTTAACTCATTTTTAATTCATTAATGTTTTAATGATGTTCCTTTTAACAGTATCAAGTATATTCAAAAACTAAACAAATCGTGCCTAAAAAGTGCACGCATCTAGGCTAATGTAAAGTTACATGATGAAGTCATACTAGTGCGCGTGTGCATTTTGAGTGCGTTCTTTCACTGCATTATTCGGTGTATTCAAATGTGAATGATCACAAAATTCAAGATATGGGGGTTAGAAAATGTATATATTTATATCATTTTATGTAGTTAATCAATATCACACAAAGAGTCAGCATGATTAAAATGTGAAATTAAAGGGATAGTTCACCCAAAAATTAAATGTCATGTCGTTCCGAACCCGTAAGACCTCCATTCATCTTCAGAACACAGTTTAAGATATTTTAGATTTAGTCCGAGACCTCTCAGTCCCTCCATTGAAGCTGTGTGTACGGTCTACTGTCCATGTCCAGAAAGGTAAGAAAAACATCTTTAAAGTAGTCCATGTGACATCAGAGGGTCAGTTAGAATATTTTGAAGCATCGAAAATACATTTTGGTCCAAAAATAGCAAAAACTATGACTTTATTCAGCATTGTCTTCTCTTCTGTGTCTGTTGTGTGAGAGAGTTCAAAACAAAGCAGTTTGTCATATCCAGTTCGCGAACGAATCATTCGATATAACCGGATCTTTTTGAACCAGTTCACCAAATCGAACTGAATCGTTTTAAACAGTTTGCATCTCTAATACGCATTAATCCACAAATGACTTAAGCTGTTAACTTTTTTAATGTGGCTAAAACTCCCTCTGAGTTCAAACAAACCAATATCCCGGAGTAATTCATTTACTCAAACAGTACACTGACTGAACTGCTGTGAAGAGAGAACTGAAGATGAACACCGAGCCGAGCCAGATAATGAACAATAGACTGACTCGATCTCAAGTCAAGATCCGGTTGCATCGGTTGTCGGATCACCAGTAGTGATGGGAAGTTCGGTTATTTTCCATGAATCGGTTCTTTCGGACAGTTCGATTCATTAAACCGGTTGAAGAAAACGGTACACCGGTTCTTTTGCGCTCGACGTAATGCCGTCATTGGCGATGATTGCTCATAACACTAGCACAGAATCAGTTCAGAATCAATCACCAAAAGAATCAGTTCAGTTCAGATGCTCTGTGTGTCGTTCTGCTTCACGCTGAATCACACATGCGCAGTTTCATCAGCTCCTCGGTTCTCGAATCGGACGCGTCTGACAGAAGCGATTCTTGACTCGTGAAGGAGTCAGTCTATTGTTCGTTATCTGGCTCGGCTCGGTGTTCATCTTCAGTTTTCTCTTCACAGCAGTTCAGTCAGTGTACTGTTTGAGTAAATGAATTACTCCGGGATATTGGTTTGTTTGAACTCAGAGGAAATGCATCACAAAGTGCTTGAGAAAGCTGTAAACTAATTCCACATTGCACAAGCTGCAAACAACCTTACGCCTGTTTCACACATATTCCGTCTGCAGTGTGTATTTTTTTACGCACCCATGTTAACGGATTACAGTTGCGTTCAAGGAGCGTTGCGTCTGCAGCAGTGCAGCGATAGCTTTCTAGCACTGGCGAGTGTCTTATCATTACGGTTGGATACACACATAATATGTGGACTTTAATCTTGAAGAAAAGAAATACAGGGTAGAACAGGCTTCTTTAATATCTCATAAGCGCACATAAGGTTACACATTTCACTCTTGACATAACTTGATTAATAGTCAAACAAGAAATCATGTAATAATATAATTAATATCAGTATGAAGGATATGGCAACTCGGCATCCACTCCTTCAGTAATAAATGAGGTCAGGTGTAGTTGTGATGCATGCTAATAATGCAGGCTGTTGGTCAACTTAAGCAGGTGCATATACTTAACATCTCTGGTACTGTCTGACATTTCTAGTAATACACACATTATTTTGTACAAAATACTTCCCATATACATTCATCTACTTAGTTAATCCCACAATATCTGTACTTGCACTAGTCTTTCTTCACATAAAAAGTAATGACTTTTCCATTGAATCATTCTGTGTGTCCTTCTACCTGGAAAAGTGTCCTCCATCCATATATACTTTCATCAACATACCTTTGTAAATACCTCTCTTGCTACTACAGCTACTTCTCACTTACCCTCTAAAACAAAACATTTATCCAACAGCCTTAAGACTAAATTTGCATATTCATTAACCAGATTTAACAAATCATTAAAGAAAACCGCATACACAATAACCAATTCATTTTTATTTATTTTTTATGATGCTGCGTGGCTACAATTTTGCTGGCGGCAATCTTACCAACAGCACTTGACTTCTGCGTGATGAAACTGCAAAGTACATTCCAGAATTTCCATATACTGGTCCAATCCAATCAGGGTCATGAAAACTAAATTTAAGATCTTCCGGGGTTGTTCCTGATGCATCCCAGATCAATCAATACTTTCCCTTTGCATATATCCCTATATCTTTATAGGTGCACATGTGAATTATCACTATTTATTTATTTTTAAACACTAATTTTGGATACTCTGTTTCCTAACCACTGACCTGGCCTATTTCTAAGCTCGGGGCGCCCCCGTCTGTAATGGTGGGTGAGCGAGTTATGACTAGAACCTCCGTCTAGCGTCTTACATTCTTCTCGGGATTTCCCATACCCCTACTTTGGCTTACCCGGCCGTAAATGCACTGCCCTTTACGGCCTCTCGTGCTTTTCGGCTCTCTGTGCTTGACCCAGCACTGCCTATTTACGGCCCTACGTGTCCCTTGTCCCTCGGTGCTTGACCCAGCACTGCCCTTTACGGGTTCACATGCCTGTTAAGAATGAGTTTTTGTCCCTCCCTGGACTGTGCACACCTAGAAAAAATTCACGTCTCTCTCTAAGACCTATAGGTGTGCACTTGTACCCCCTGTAACTGTACACATCTTTAAATATATCTTATCCTAAGACCTACCGATGTGCACTTGTACCCCTTTTACTCACAAGGTTACTTCATTTACAGGTGTACCGTGACACCAATTTACCTACTCCACCCCGGAGCTGGCGTCTACCCCCTCACGTCTAAGTGAGTCTATCGTTCCTCCTTCTCTCGACCCCCTCCACTTACAGACAGTCCCTAACCAATAATATTAAATATAAAATCTTTCCTACCTTGGTTTGATGATTGATCAGGGATGTCACCAAAGAACGATTGCCCGCATCCTCCACCAATAACTGTAGGGGAATTTACAGTTAAAACCCAAGCACCAGATATGTCGCAATGAAGAACAGGAGTCAGCGATGAGTTCAATTAATAATAATAATTTTACTTGAAGAAAATAGTTTGCAATTTCATCAGCAGAAGTCAGCTTCAGTACTCTCGACGGAGTTCGTAGGCCGCCTCATACAACTCAAAATCAACCACAGTTATACCCTGACAGAGGATACTCATTGCGTCAATACATAAGTCAACAAAATTCTGATTGGTTCCAAAACCTAGATAAACTCTCCAAAGACGTATATCTGATACGCCGGACACTGGCAGTTGATCGTTTGTGCTGGGACTGTCTGAGCTTCTCCCTGTACAGACAGATACTAACACACATACACAGAGAACTTATCTAAAACTCAAGGCTTTCTAGCACTGGCGAGTGTCTTATCATTACGGTTGGATACACACATAATATGTGGACATTAATCTTGAGGAAAAGAAATACAGGGTAGAACAGGATTCTTTAATATCTCATAAGCGCACATAAGGTTACACATTTCACTCTTGCCATAACTTGATTAATAGTCAAACAAGAAATCATGTAATAATATAATTAATATCAGTATGAAGGATATGGCAACTCGGCATCCACTCGTCTACAAGGTACAGAAACCAAATAATTAAATGTAAAATAGCACTGGATAGTCTTCGATGTAAAAATGAAATATACAATCAAACCTACATTTATTTAGACACCTTCAACATTTCTCACAGTATTACAGTTTTGCTATATATATCAAAAATTATATCTGGTGTCTGAATAATTTTTGGTTTGACTGTTAAAACTATAAAGTAATTCAGTCAAGAGCGGTAAGTGATTTTCTTTTTCATTTTCTTGGATTAACATTACAGCAGCCAGTAGCTAAATTAGGCGCGGTCACTTTAAGAGACGATGAACGCATCCAATATAATACACATCTCATTCTTTTCCTCAACTGTTTACTTTCACTTAGGAAATAACTGACAGTTTTTTCGAGCATAATTTCCAAAAAAACGTCAAAAAAAAAAGGTGGATATTTTGACATATTTTGTATGTATTTGTCGGCACAAGAGCAAAAAGAAGCAAATTCGATGTTCAAGTGTTTTGAGACGCCTTTCTTCGCATGAGCCCTGAACACCAGAACAACGCGAGAACTAAATTGGGCTCTTTCACATCTTTTTGTTTGTTCAAACTGTGATTTGTATTTGTTCGTTCAGGTGCATGAGGGACTTCGAGGAGAACTTCGCAGAAGAGAGCTCGGTTCAGTGTCGCTGTCCGTGATACGCGGCTCTCTCTCTCGTGCGCACCGAACACAGCGCTCGAGTAACCAGCTCTGTTCAGCTTTTCTGCGTCTTGTGTTTGGATGCTTTAATGTTTAAATCGACAAGCGGTAAGGCTTAAAAACACATGAAAAAGTTAAGCTTTCGTGACGATGCGCAGCAGTGGCCCGTCAACTGTCCTGAGCATCTTTTTAGGCTGGCCTCAGACAGTCGGTTATATAAAATATCAAGGTGAAAGTCATCATAGCTTGCTTAGTATAGACCCAGCTCCCAACCCAACTTTGAGAATAGATTAACGGATGTAATTCACATAAAAAAGTCACCCATGAATACTGAAAAAAAGCACACCCAAAGTGCATATGATAACCAAGTATTATGATAACTGATTATACATTTTGAGCACTGGGACAGACAGTTATATATATATATATATATATATTTTTTTTTGGCTTCTGGAGAGTTTAAACAGGTATTGCTCAACAAAATTCATCATGTGAGTGATGTGCTTGAGGTATTCCACACTATGAAATAAGTAGCAAAGAGGCACTCCATTGCCTCCATCACATCCATTTCTGCGCTCACAATGTTGACACCCTCCATATTGATGCTGGCTCTTTTTGCATGGAGGGGGTTGTCATAATGTTCACCTTGGAGATTGAAAATATTGTAAATGTTTCTTTTTTGAGACCCCAGGAGCCCAGAACAATAAAACCCACTGAAGAGGTGGGAGTTCAAAGGAGGAATCTTTATATTACCAAACTGCAGGGAGAGGAAGAGTAGATATAAGTCATGATCTGCAAGATTAAGCACAATCTGATGTGATCCGACCACCTCAGAGAAAACCAGTGTTGAGCTGCTGCAAGAGCTTTTGAAGCACAGCAGCTGTGGTCAAAGAGTTCTCGTGTGTTCTGATTGGTGGATGATGATGATGAGTGGATAAAGACTAGAGCAATCAAATAGTGAGAGAGTGATCTGCTCAGCTGGTTATGTTCGTGGATGTTTCGACGTGGAAAGCAGTTCGGAATGGAAATATTGATATTTTATTTTTCAACAACATAATTTTTGTACCTTAATTACAGTAAATGTTATGAAATTAGAGTCAATAGTAGCGCTGGCTGTGTCATTTGATTTGGATGGGAACTTCAGATTGTGAATCATTTGAGTCAGTTCGGGAGTTCAGAGCGTGATTCATTTGAGTCCGTTTGGGAGTTCAAAGCAGGTTTGCAAATCATTTGAGTCATTTTGGGAGTTCGGAGTATGGAGCGTGAATCATTTGAACCAGTTTGGGAGTTCCGAGTGGGATCGCGAATCATCTGAGCCATTTCGGATCATTTGAGTCAGTTTTGGGATCGCAAATCATTTGAATCAGTTCGGGAATTCGGAGTGGCTTCGCGGATCATTTGAATCAGTTCGAGAGTTCGGAGCCGGTGCGCGAATCATTTGAGTCAGTTTGGGAGTTCAAAGTGGGTTCGCGAATCATTTGAGTCAGTTTGGGGATCGCGAATCATTTGAATCAGTTCGGAAATTCGTAGCGGTTTCGCGATCAGACGCGATCAGACGATGGATCAGACGCGTCCTCGCACGGGTCTAGAGACGCGATGCCCCGCGTTTGGTGTGTATGCCCCATAATACTAATCTTGTTGATCGTTATAATAGCATACGTTTTCTGTAAAGATACAAATCAAAACAACTCACATGTTGAGCAATACACAAGCGAAATCGGCATCTCTTTCTAGTTGAAGTTTGTCGCGAAGCTACTTCCGCATTTGTCCACAACACTGTCGTCATGTGGTTTCTATGTCCGATACAGTAGGTGGCGGTATGCACCTGATAAGTCATGGTTGCAATCTGCCATAAAACTAAGAAGAAGAATAACTAACGTCAGTGACAGGTGACTGCACTGCCCCGTGTCACTGTTTAAAATGGGAATTTTCTCATGATTTACAAGTAGTTGAAAACATTAGAGATATTGTTAGTAATCAGCTAACACTAGCCTAGTGGTTTTTGAATATTTTACTGCAAATATCTTACAAATTGCCCCATTATTTGTAAGAGTGTAGGTCAGAATGAGATCTGAACTGTGGTCAGTGGGGTTTGCTCTGTGTTTGTCTCGTCTCAAGGTTTTCTTCAAGGTGACTGTAGGAATGATCGGGTGTCCGGAGGACGGCGGCGATCAGGACGTTGTGATGTCCGTCAGGCCCGTGGGGTTTAACGAGTCGGTGAGCGTCCGGATCCGTCAGAGCTGTGTCTGCGGCTGTGCTCAGACGGGCCTCTGTCGTGATGACCCCTCGTCCTCGGACTGTCCCGCGGACACCAGCTCCTGTAGAGCGCACCGGGGGGCAGCCGTCTGCAGCGGACGAGGGCTCTGTAAGTGTGGGACGTGTGTGTGTGACTCCAGCAGACTGGGATACATCTACGGCAAGTTCTGTGAGATGGACGACTTCTCCTGTCCGTATGTGAAGGGCCGGGTGTGTGGAGGTGAGCGGTTTAAAGGGTTAGTTCACCCAAAAATGAATATTCGGTCATTACATTACAAACTTGTAAGAACTCTGTTCATCTTCAGAACACAAATCTTTTTGATGAAATCCGAGAGCTTTCTGACTCTACGTAGACAGCCTTACATTATCAAGGCTCAGAAACGTATCCATTATCCATACATTGCATACGTATATACGTCATATAAATAGTTTCCTTTTCGACGTTTCAGGACACGGCCGGTGTGTTTCGGGTGAATGTGTGTGTCTCTCTGACTGGACGGGCGAGTCCTGCGACTGTCCCGTCTCCACCGAGAGCTGCGTGTCGGACGACGGCTTGATTTGCAGCAGCTGGGGAAAGTGTGTGTGCGGCAAGTGTGTGTGTGACGACGCTCGGCGATCTGGAGCCTTCTGTGAGAAATGCCCCATCTGCTACAGCTCCTGTCAATCACACTGGTAACCGCTCGCACGGATTGGCTAATACAGCTGTCAATCACACAATTAAACACGCACTGAAGCTGCAAGAGAGTTTGCATACCTTTCTAAAGGGGCTTCACACTAGACTTTGCCCTCTATTCACTTTCACTCATGCGCATGTGAATGCAGGAATGCAAGAGAAAATGTTTTGTCTTCAGCTGCATACCAGAGTTAAACTCGGATCTGCGAATTTAGAAAGAAAAACACGTTTGACCAATAGAGGATGTAATCGTCCTAAAAATGGAGTAGATCAGAGATATTGGTTACACAATTAATGGTTACACTTTATTTAAAATTGTCCTTGTTACAGAGTAATTATTCATATATATAGGTAATAATTAACTACATTTGTAGGGTTACTTGCGATGCATATTTCATTGTTATTACACTGTATTCAATTAATAATAAAGAAATAAATAATTATAATTAATTATATCAATCATAATTACATTTGTTAAAGTTTTATTTTATTTTAAATTAATTTAATAATAATTTTTATATTTATTAAAAACAGACAGGGAATATGACATCATATCCTGTTGCCCATATTTTTGTATAAAATAATTTTTCATGCTGAATTTTGTTGGACTGGCACTTTAGGTTTTGTTCTTAATGGAAAACAAGTGTACTGCATACTGCACAGTACATGCTGTATGCTATTTTTAATGTGAAATAGTGTGCAGTGTTCAGCAGCAATGTTGCTCAAAAAACTAATCATTTTGCATGTGTAATTCCAGTTTCAAAATGATTTTGCATTTGGTGTACTTGAAGAATGCTAGTGTACTACAGTATGCACAGCATTTAATGTATACTACTTTTAAGAGTTGCAAGTAAAATAGTTTGCAGTATTCAACAATGAAGTAGTATGCTACACAACCTTATCACCTCGCATGTGTTATTTCAATTCTGAAATATTTTTGCATACTTAAAGTTTAGCATGATCACCCATTTAGAAAATCTTCTGAATAGAATACCAGCGTACTGCATACTGCACAGTAATACTGTATTAAAATCCAAGTATTCTTTATAATGCATGTTAAATGTCTCCACTGTTTGTACTGAAATGAAATAATGAGCCATTGATAATGTTCCCAGCTCGTTCATCCGACTGGAAATTGAAGGTCATATCGATCACACTGCATTGTGGGATGCTGTATTCAATGCATTGTGCTCTGGCTTTATGCCAAACATTGGCAAATGTCATAGAAATAGAATAAGCCGTTCTGAACATTGCCTAAATTCACAACATAATCTAAAGTGTCGGTCACGTGAAAATTGTTAGGGATGCATGATCGCTCACTTAGCACATGCATCATATGGATTAAGACTACATCATGAATAAAAAATGTAAATTATAATACACTATATTATTATAATATATTATAATAAAAAAATAATACACAATATTATAATAAAATTATAATACACTATAAACTATATATATATATATATATATATATATATATATATATATATATATATATATGCATAAACAAATAATTATGCATGTATGTCTGTATAGTTCTTATTAATTTTTAGCGCATCTTATTACATCTGGCTAGACTAAATTAAAATAAGAAATTTTGCTTCGGCAACTAGCTGAAATAAACATTTATTTATTTATTTATTTATTTATTTATTTCATTTTAGTCATCGTTTATTTTAATTCAAGGTAAAAATAAATGTTTTATTGGTTTAACTTTTTAGTTTTAGCAAATTACCCTGATTTATATAATTAATTATAATTCTTAATTTATTATTTATTAATTTAAGGTTATTCAAAAAATGCAAACAATATGTTAGAAATGTTAGAAAACTTTAAATATGAAATAATAATTTTATAAATGTATATGATCTACTCCACTTTTCTGCAACAACTTGCAGCTTGGCTAAGTGTTCAATCTGTGTTATTTGCATCCTAAAAGTGTTCTGTCCTAATAATGGTAATCCTCAGGAGCTGTGTGAGGTGTCACCTGTCTAAGGGCCTGGGATCAGACGCTCTGCAGCTCTGTAATCACAGCTGCGTTCCAGCGGTGCAGTATGTGGACGACGTCTCAGGTACTACAGCACAAACACAGAGAGAAACACAGGAGACTGCAGTGCGTCTGAATGAACTGTGCTGTTGTTCAGATCTGCTGCGGGGGAAACACTGCCTGTATCCCAGCAGTGAGAAGTGTCAGCACCGATTCCTCGTGGACTTGGCTTCGGATCGGCCTCAGCTGCACATCAGTCGACATCCTGGTGAGGAAATGAATCCTTCTCTGCATCTGCTCCTCCTCCGCTTTTCCCTTCTCTGTTCCACAGCGCTGACAAATTAGAAATCATGTTTCACTCGCAGTGAATGAAGCCTATTTTTATTTTCAGCACATTTTCCCAGCAAATTCTCATTGCTGTAATGTGTCGAGTCCTGATGTTTAAGTTAGGAGTTGATTTTCTCATTTGATCCTTATTCCCGTAATACATTTTTTTTTTTTTTGGTATTTACATTTTATTTAAATTCAATCAAATGCAGTTCAACAATGACTGCTATCCCATGACGTATACATACTTTACAGTTTTATGTTAATATATAAATATTTTACAGTCAGTCAACATTACATAATGTTAAAAGTGAATTTTTGCATTACAGTAGTGCAATTTATTTATTTTAATTTTTTTGGGGAATTTTTGAATTTTTTGCCTAATTGTAGTTAATTGATTATTTCATTGTTTTTAAGGTTTATTTTTATTTTATTTTATTTACATTTATTTTATTTTCATTTATATTTTATTTATTTTATTTTGTAGTAAATCAAAGTGAATTGTAGGCTATTTTGTAAATTAATGTAAATTATGAAAAATTTTTGTTTATTTGGTATTTTATATTGTATTTCTTTATATTTTTATGTTTTACTTATTTATTTTGTATTTTGATTTATTTATATTTAATTTATTAATGTATTGATTTATTTTATTTTATGATGAATAAAAGCTATTTACTTATTTTTCATTATTTATTTGTTTATGGTTTGTTTATTTAATTAGTATATTATCATTTATTAATTATTAAATTAGTTATTAGTTTTTTTGTGAATTTTCAAAAGTCAAAAGTAAATTTATTTTTATTTATTATTTTATATAACTATTTATTAATTTACCTTTATTTATTTAATCATTCATTTATTTAATTTGTGGTGAATTGTAAGCGGTTTTCCTTTGTTTATTTATTTATTTTTTTAAATTTGTATTAATTTTGTATTTTATGTATTAATTTTTATTTACATTTTTGTAGTGGCAACATTCAGGAGATTTACTCTTCTTCATGCTGATTTCTTGCCAAAAGGCGTCCTCATTGATGTCTAGAAAGAACTTCTGATATATTAAGCAGATGCATTTTTAATGCATTTAAAAAATGCATTTCTTTCAAAATCTTCACTGTGCTGGTCCAGTTGTGTCAGGCAGATACAGAGGTTCAGGGAAAGGGTTTCTTTAGGACAAAAGCATCCAATAATTAATTCTTAAGCTAAACAGCGGCCAGATGTTTCTGTTGTGTGCTGTTACGACATCAGCAGCAGCTGAACTACACACATCCAGTCCTCCTGTTCTCAGTGGCTCTGATCCAATCAGAGGACACAGAGCAGACATTTAGCAGGTTTCCATGGTGATCTGGAAGCAGCACACACACACACACACACACAGTGCTGTTTCAGTGCAGCACTGAGGGGGCGTGGGGTGTGTCCCAAACGCCATTCAGAAGAGTGGCTTTATAAGAGAGAATGTGCAGGAGACCAAAACAACACTATTGAGATCTCCACAGTATCTCTGTTGCTTTGATGCGACAGTAATGTGATGAAACGGAGAGTCTACTGCTTTATTAAGCCTCGTTCAAACCGGAGATGATCATTATAACTTCAGGTGCTGCTTGTGTGGCGGTCAAAAATAACCCATATTTACTTAAATGTACAATATTTTAGCTTAACTATGTTAGCCACTTTTTGAGCATAGTAAATTACATTTCTGACTTAAATCTTGAATGCACTGATTTAAGTTTGGTCTCTTTTTAAAGAAGGCACTTGGCTACTATTTTCAAGGTTTATATGAACTATATATTCTCCAAATCATGTTTTACTCTGAAACGGCATGAAAGTCAAACCCAATTTGAGGTTGAGGTTCAGTTTTCAGTAAGATTTTGTTTGGGTGCAGTACCAAATGCTTCCACTAGATTAAATTGGCTTCCTATTCATTTCCGATACGCTCATTTTTGTCACTAAAACTACAAGTATGACTGTTGTTGTTTTTTTTCAGGACCATTTAACCTTTTAGAAGCGTCCATGTATATACGTCCACGTCCAACTATAAACAATAACAATACAGAGGAATATCGTTATCGTTGGAATCTTTTCAGAGTGTTTCTTTTTCTTTTCGGCTGAAAGAGAATTAAAAACACTGAGAGCCAATAAGAATCCATCCTGCTTTAATGAGCTTTAATAGTATGGATTGTTTTGATGTGACAATTATATTTTTGTTAATATTTTAAATTAGATCATATTTTTACATTTCTCTTTTCATTTAAATTTTATTAATGTTTTAGGCATTTTGTCTGTATAGATATAAATATTTAGTTAGTATTTCGTTTTTGTCTTTTCTTATCATTTTCAATATTATTTTTTTATATTTCTATTTATCTGTAATTTAACTTTTTCAGTTTTAGTTTTATTTAATAATTTATTACTGTAAGTGAAACCTTTCTAATCTAAGATTTTATTCTATTTTATTTAGCTTTAATTGTTTTATTCATTTTAGTACTTCAGTATTGCCAGCAAAATATTTATAATTTTCAGTGAAGTTATATAAGTTCAAGATCTAACATTGCTATTCTAGTCTAGTCTATTCGGCTTTATAAATTGCTATTCTATTCTTTTCCATTCTATTCTATTTCCTTTTAATTTAGTTTTATAAATCTTTATACTTTAGCATGGCCAGCAATATTTATAATTTTTTGTGAAGTTCTGTAAGTTCAATATCTAACATTGCAATTCTATTCTATTCTATTTTAGTGTAGTCTAGTCTAGTCTATTCAGCTTTATTAATTGCTATTCTTATCCTATCCTTTTCTATTCAGCTTTAATTGAGTTTTGTTAATTTTAGTGCTTTAGTATTGCCAGCAAAATATTTATAATTTTCAGTGAAGTTGTATTTGAAGTTTGAGTTCATCTAACATTGCTATTCTGTTCTATTCTATTCTAGTCTAGTCTATTCAGCTTTATAAATTACTATTCTATTCTATTTCATTTTTATTTAGTTTTATAATTTTTTATACTTTGGTATTGCCAGCAATATTTATAATTTTTAATGAAGTTGTATAAGTTTAAGTTGATCTTACATTGCTATTCTATTCTATTCTATTCTATTCTATTCTATTCTGCTTTAACTTAGTTTTATTAATTTTAGTACTTCAGTACTCCCAACAAAATATGTATCATTTTCAGTGAGGTTTATCTAACATTCTATTCTATTCTGTTCTATTCTGTCCTATTCTATTATATTCAGCTTTAATTTAGTTTTGTTAATTTTAGTAGTTTAGTATTGCCAGTAAAATATTTATAATTTTCATTTAAGTTTTATAAGTTAAAGTTTATAACATTGCTATTCTACTCTATTCTAATCTATTCTATTCTGTCCTATCCTATTCTTTTCTATTCAACTTTAATATAGTTTTGTTATATTTTATTATATATTATTATATATTATTATATTATATTTTATTGCTTTAGTATTGCCAGCAAAATATTTATAATTTTCAGTGAAGTTGTATTTGAAGTTCGAGTTTATCTAACAATGCTATTCTATTCTATTCCATTCAGCTTTAATTTAGTTTTATTAACTTTAGTAGTTTAATTTTGCCAGCTAAATATTTATAGTTTTCAGTGAAGTTTTATGTTCGAGTTTATTTAACATTTCTATTCTATTCTATTCAGCATTAATTTAGTTTTATTAATTTTAGTACTTTAGTATTGCCAGCTAAATATTTCTAATTTTCATTCAAGTTTTACATTCAAGTTTATCTAACATTTCTAGTTCTGTTATATTCTATTATATTTCTATTCGGCAACTGAAGCATTTCTCATCAGATCTGCTCCACATTTATTTATCTTACTCTAACTGTATGTCTGCTGTTGACTAAACACTAAAATTTTACGAGAAATGATTCTTTGTTTGAAGGGCAACTTCTGAGCAGGATGTCCTCCTGTGGGATCAGAGATGAGCACAGTGCAGTCATGTGTGGACTTTGGCTGTTGTTGGTGTTGTTTATAATCTGGTCTCTTTTGTGTAACAGTGTGTGTTTGGAGTCGGCGGTACTTAAAGACGTTCCTCAGCACCTTCCTTCTGACCGTCACGCTGGGAATCGGCATGCTGGCCGTCGTCCGACAGCTGTTGAGAGCTGGAAACTGCTCGTGGCAGTCCAACCCTGAGCAACAGTTTGACCACAGCCGCAAGGTAATGTGAGTTCATGTGTGTGTGTTCAGTAAGAGACATCCACAGCAGAGTTCAATTTTAAAGAAACGTTCACCCGCCCCAAAAAAACGAATAATACTTATATTCATTTTTTTTAGTCATTGACCAAATCAATGTTATTTTAGTATATGTACAGTATAAAATATATTTTTTTCCAGTTGTATTCAAAATAATTTGAGTATTTTTATTTATTTTATTCCCTCTATTTCAAATTTTCAATTAATGTATTTTTTATTTCCATTTTATTCCATTTAGCGTTATATTTATTTCAGTTTTAGTTTTATTAAAATTGTTCATTTAGTGCTGCCCACAAAGCGTCCCTAATTTGTAAGTTGATGTTTTTTTTATGTAATATCTTTTTTCTGTTATATTTATTTCACTTGAATTTACATATTTAAATTTTACTTCTATTAAGTTTAGTTATATTGTACTGCCAGCTAAACATTTATATATATATATATATATATATAATATTATATCACAAAACTCCTTAAACTTTTGGTGTTAGTTTTAGTTTCTGTGGAGCACAAAAGCCTGCTCACCAAGACTGCATTTATTTGATTAAAAACACAGTAAAAATCTGTAAAATTTTGAGATATTATTACAATTTAAAATAACTGTTTTCTATGTGAATATATTTTAAAATGTAATTTATTTGTGTGATTTAAAATTTAATTTTCAGCATCATTAAATAGCATTTATATGTAATTAACACATTATTTTTCTCAATTTAATGCTTGCTTGATAAAAGATGCATTTCTCTTCCTGTCTGAATGCAGAACTCATACGTCCCCACAACCAACGAGAAGACGATCACGTACAGGCGGGACAGTCTGCCGAATCTCCCCGTGGAGATGCACTCACACATGCCCAAGAAGCCCCTGAGCGACGCCTGGCAGTGATGACGAGGGTCAAAGGTCATCTAGAACCAAAGCACTACCTGAATGAAAACAATCTTTCTCTTTAAGCACTTACTTCACGAGAGCAATATCCAGCGTGGGTTTTCTGACTGTGTTTTTCATTCAGTTTCTCATTTGTGATGTTGAATGGCATTAAATCTCTTGTCCTGAAGCCACACAGAAAAAGAGATGGTACGGTAAACCCTTAATGACGCGTTCACCTCAATAGGCCAGTTTTCTGCTGAGTTACTGTTCGCTTGTGTCTGTGAGCGGATGTGAAGGTGTGTTTGTGATATTTGTACTTGTTTTATTTTATTCGTCTATATGGTACAGACTCTGGCTGTGTTCAGATTAGCGTACTTGCATACCGCGCGTACTATTTCTGCAGGATGCATGCAGGAAATACACAGACCAATGCAACAGGCTTGACACTTCCAGAGTAATGATGCTTTGTTTGGACTTAATAACTATATTATCAATTAATCATGTAATCAATTAAATTAAATAATTTTTAGATTTATATCATTTTCATTTCAGTTTACAATTGAGTAATTTTACGTGCTTTTATTATGTTTGTATATGAATAGATGAACGCTAAATAGAAATATTAAATATAAATGTGATGTTTTAAATTTCTTTTTACATTTTTTATTTTTTTTATTTTAGTAGGCTACTTTAAATTCTGGAATGATAATTTGAGCAGATTATTATTATATTATTTTTTTTAATAGCAATGTTCACAGTATGCACCTTATTTTGCGACACGGAAATAAACTATTTTATGTGTGCAGTCCAGTAAAAGTAAAACTTTTAGCCTACAAAATAGTGTTTATGATTATGATAATACATTAAAATAATATGATAAGCAATAATACAGCTAAAATAACTGGACGCGACTAATACCGGAAGTCTCGCATATTCAAATTAAAAATGGCGCGCCGAGCAGATCCTGTATAGTATGCAGTACTCACTTCTGAACATAGTGTTTAGGAAACCCTGTAGTGCTGACTGGGATTAGTACGCCACCTAGTGTTCAACACACGCTTAACCATTTCTAACAACTTAAGCAGGGTTTTTTGTTCTGATTTATTTTATTTATTTATTCTGTAGTGAACATGGCATTGGGGTTTATTGAATGTGTTAATATTTAAGCAGAGATCTCAAAACTGTAGCCTAAGTTATTTTCCAGCACTTTTCTCAGCTCAATTTGTTTCCTTATACAACTGGAGTTTTGAGGAAGTTTCTTCCTACACTAGTTTACTGTATGTTCAAATCTGTGCTTAGCTGCTGGTCGGTATTTATATCTGTTGTCGTGTACTACTGAGGGCCCTTGTGTCCCGGACAGCGGCCCTGTAACGCAGTGATGGTACGAACCCTTGAGGTATCCATAGCATTCCTGTGGCTCTAATAAATCCTGTTTTAACACACTGTTTACATTGGGAGAACATATTTATTTTTAGTATTTGTTTTGCTCCCTCTTTTGTTAGAATTTTTGTTTTTGTATAGTGTGAACAGATCTGTGGTGCATTTCCCAAAAGCATATAAGTTAGCAACTTTGTTGGTTGCAATACAATTTCCCATTGCCAACCAATTAAGTTGCTAACAGGTAAGCAACTATGCTTTTGAGAAACGCACCCCTGGTTGCCTACAGAGCAATATTGTTAGCATGTGTACCCGCACATTTCTGACTGATATGTGAATGTACTCTTGTAAAGCAAACGTCACACCAGCCATTCTGATTATGCTTTGTAGCCTGTGTAATGAAATACCTAAATGAATAAATAGAAATCATAACACTGTTCTTCAGGTGCATGGTGTCATCATTCAGGTTCATTATCGTGAGTTTTTAAAAATAAAATAAAAAGTAGGATTGCATATCAAATTATTTAAAAGGTATGCTATTCAATTGATTTATCTTGACATATTGTACCTAGTCTAAAAATACTGACCTTTTTTAATTGTTTTTAAAATCAGCATGAAAGGTGAAAGATTAGCAAAACAGAGCTTGGATTTGAATGTGAAAATTTGATCATTAAATGTTTGTATAACTACTAATATTTACATTTAATTTTCAGCATACACGTATAAATATCGTTCCCACATTTAATTCGACATACTCTCGAGTTTTGCTACTCTTTTATACCACCTTTAAACGTAAGAGCGTGCGCGCCATATTTTTTTTTTTTCTTATATGTGCGCGGCACAACAGGTGTTTCTTGTAATTTTATTTTAATTTACTGTCGTAATCATGAACATATTGGTTTGTATGATAATTTTACAACACTTTGTTTGATATTTAGCCTATTTAGCATATGAATCGGAAGTCTCGCACATTCACAGAATATGCGTCCGCGTTGAAAAAAGCGGTGAACACGATAAATACTGTCTCCTAATATTATTCCTAACAGGTTTCATTTGTATTCTAGTAAAGCAGAGGATTAATAATAGACTAATTAAACTAGAGCTGCAATTCCGCCAGAGACCACGAAGAGGCGCCAAATACTAATAAAAGCGCTGCTGTATGAAATGAAATGTCAGAGATGAGAGATTTGAAACTGAAACTTTAATCTTATTTTAGGAATTTATTTTAAGTTAGTAATGACTACTGTAGTGTGAGTATGTTCTGAAGTAAAGTCACTTCCAAATGCACAGCCTCTTTTAGATCAAGATTATTTTTAAAGAAATAAAACTTTGGTAGAAGTGGATCATAATTGTAAATAAATAATTTTATTATATTATATATAATGATATTTATTTATTTTAAAACATTTATTTACTTAATTATGTTAAAAAGAAAACAGCTCAGTCGCTTACATGAATGTCTAAGTTCATTTCTAATTATTTCTGTTTGTTTTCAATTATTAAATAATTTAAAACAATCAACATCCTTGCTTTGCTTCTTCACAGCATGTGACGTACGTTTTTAATTATCTCATACAGGCTTTCATAACCTTGCGTATTGTATAATATGTGCACGTCAACAGCGTTAAAACACACAATTTTTGTTGTAAACCATCATTATTTTTACACATACTTCCCCCAAAAACAGTCCAAATAGCCAAGTCATGTTTGACTTTATTACCTTAAAGTAAACGGTCAGTAAATACAAACACACATGCTCAATTAAATAATAATAAAAAAAAGATAAACCAATACCTGATCGACTCGACTCGATCCTGAAATTATAAATATAGCGACTATAGACTTCAAAGCACAAATAAAACTCGATGATAAATAGAGTTTCATGACAATCCTATGTACAATTTCACTTTGCATTGAGAAGAGTTCAGATTCACGGTCATAGACATCAACTGCACGACTAATGTACAAAAACACACTTTTCATCTCCAAAATAGACTCTCCGTTTCCAAATCAAGGAGCACAAATTAAACCAGTTCAGTTGACAAGTACAGAATAATAAGACATGTGTGCAGCTGTTGAATAATAAAACCCTTGATTTTCTTAATTAGTTAATAAAGTGCCTCGATAGACATGTGTGAATGGAGAATCTGTAGATGCAGCGCGAGTATCGAAGTTCTGCAGTTTGTGTCATCTCATCACTGCATCCAGAAAGGACTATTTCAAATATCCAAGAACACCTGAGAGAGACCTTCTGCTGATTTCAAATCAGTCTAGAATTCAGTCTAAATATTCAAATCAGTAGTCAAATATAATCAAAACTGGCGTCTGATAAACTGAGGCTCCTTCGCGTGATTTGACTGCGCACCGAGATCAGTGTTCACACGTGCACACTCTTAAAAACAAAGCTTCTTTAATGAACATCCATGGTTCTTTGAAGACAAGAAACACTTTTTTGTAGGGTATAGTTCAGTTCTTGAGTTGCCACACTCTTGAAAATAAAAGTTCTTTACTGGCATCAGTGGTTCCAAAACGAACCTTTACCATCCGTTACGCAAAATGTTGTTTGTTATGGGAAAAAATAGGCTACTTTTAGATTTTCCAAACGTTCTTTACGTTAAGAAAAAAATGCTTTTTAGAACTTTTCACTGAAATGTTTTTTGAAGAACCAAAAATGCTGGTTATCGCATCGCAGCGAAAAACACCATTTGGAACGTTTCATTTTATTAAGTGTGTTTATGCACTCTAAAAAAATGGTGGGTCGTATTTTTTTTTATTTAATTATTATTATTTTTATAGTGGAGGCATGTTTTATAAGTTTTCAGATCAGTGTTATGGGTTCTTTAAAATACCAGTTTTCGAAGGAATTTGAGAATAAAAATCTATTTAGGGGAACCTTTATCTTTAACAACACGTGTTATCTATATCTCTTCTCAGAGGCGGTTCTGGACGGGTGACTGGCAGGCCGGGCTGCCCGGTACACTCTGTTCGCTGTCGGTGTCGCTGCCCTTCTTGACCCCGCTGGAGCCGGGCTCTCCGGCGCTGTGCGTCTTCACGTGTTTACTGAGATGGTCGCTGCGCATGAAGCGCTTGTTGCACACCGGACAGGCGAATCTCTTTTCCCCGGTGTGTGTGCGTAAATGCCGCTGGAGCTCGTCGGACCTGGTGAAGCGCTTCCCGCAGAACAGCCAGTTACAGACGAACGGCCTCTCGCCGGTGTGCCAACGCAAATGCGCTTTGAGGTGCGATGTCTTTCCGTATACTTTTCCGCAGCCCGGGATGTGGCAGCTGTGGAGGCCCTTTCTGCGCAAACTGGCCCCCGAGGGCCCCAGGCGCTCCGCCTCATGGCAGTTCGGACAGTCGCAGGTTGCTCTGCCGGAGTACCGCCGGCTTGATGAGCGCGGAGACCCAGCTAGCACTGCGCCGTTAGGACCTGGGCTGGTTTCTGGGTACGTGGCGGATAAAACCGGTTTGAATCCGTCCATCAGGTGCTGGCCTCCTGTGAGGAGATGCGGAGACGGACTGGCGCTGAACGCGGTGTGAGTGAGGGAGGAATACTCGGAGTTGTATCCACCCAAGGGTGAATGCAAAGAGCTCTGGAGCGCGGCGCCGTTCGCGCTTTGAACGTCAATCCAACCGGTGCCCATATCCCACCAGGAGGAGCCGCCACCGGCACTCACGTCCCCGGCGGAGATGCCAGCGTGCGCGGATTTGAACCACGTCTCATACGGGTGCGCGACGCTCATCCTCGGGTAAATCCCCTGCAGAGTGTCCACTTTGGAGATGAACACCGACTGCGCGCTCGCGTCCGGAGAACTGTTGGCCACTGAAGTTTGAAACACGGGATAGTCGTTTCCAAACGGGCTGGTGGAGGCGTTGTTGCCCGTTAAGGAGAACGAGCTGTTGGCGCTGAACGAGTCGTTGCGCTGCGCGCCGAACGGAGAGAGAGAACAGCTGCTGGGCGCTGCGCGTCTCCACGGATGAAAACCTCCTTTTCCAAACGAGCCGCTGTCCGAGGAGGGACTCGAGCTCCCGATTTTGTTACAGGTCGCTGCTAACATGGCCAATGGAGTGGATCCAACCCTCGGTTCCTCCTGTGACCATAAAAACATTCACATTTTCACTCAAGGCGCTTTTATTTATAGCGATATTTAAAAGAAGTTTAAAAAATGTCATAATTAATCCCAAACACATTGTTTATAAAGCTGATAGGAGATCAAGGACTTTTCCCTTTGCCGCATGCATATCTAAATATGGTCAATTTTACACGTGAAATAAAGAGTTGCAATACTTTAAACGCAGGCCGTTTGGCAAATTTTCCTTAACCTTTTCCTAGACAATTGATTTGTTCACGGAAACAATGCAATCGAAGTAATATAATCATAAAGAACTGATATATTACCTTTTGCATTAAATTGATTTGCTTTGCGACAATTTAAGCGTTCTTCTACAAAGCAAAGAGTTGAACTTGTTTAAACTCAATCCGTTGTACTAATATTCTTGCAAACTGTTCAGAATCTGTATTGCCATTAGCAGTCCTTTTAATAAAAATAAAGTTTCCACATAGAACCAAAACTAGTTTCGCCGTTTTATTGAAGAAGCTAATGAATGCCATTTCATTTAATTAAACCTCATGTTTTTGGTGTTTTTAAAGAACCCAGGAACCAAAACACCGATCTGATCTCAATAACCTAATGAAACATCAGTAATTATTATTTTATAATTACAGGATTCTTTGTAGAATCATATATTTTCAAAGAACACTTATTTTTAAGATTGTAGCCTACTATTTGCTCCTCGAGCGCATTTCAGCATTACGCATGATTACGCACAAACACGCTTGAAGCCTAAAGAAAATATAAAGTAAATAAAGTTTAAGCAATATTAGATTGTTCTAAAGAGCTGTATCTATACTCACCCCAAGAAGTGAAGTTGCCATCACCTGTGAAAGGTCTTTGCATTTATAAGTCCCTCGCCAGTTTTGGAGCCTTTCACCGCCCACCGCTGCACAAATGCGCTTGGGTCGGGCTTTGAAGAGCCGGCGGAGCCCGCGCGACCAATCAGATCTGCGTTCTCTTGTGACGTCTTCGGCGGAGCTCTCGGTGACGTGTTGCTGCGTGGGTAAAATATGTTTACAAGTGGGAGGAGCGGGAGGGCCAGTGAACCTTTCCAGGACCCTTTTCTTAATTGTTGGGGAAACCCATGTAAGGTTAACTAATATTTTAACCACTTTTAATTTAAACATCTGAATATGATATCTGAATAAAATATTGAACAGTGCATGATTCATTTTTTTTATTCTTCAGGGTCTGTGTTTTTATGCGTCAGGACTCTGTTTAATTTTGGGTCGGTGGGCGTGGCGGGAAACTCGAGGGGGTGGAGGTGGGTGTTGCACGTGGTGGAGCAGCAGCTTCACAAACAAGACGAGATGAACTTCATCCACGAGCTCTTTCCTCTTTCATCTCATTCACAGCAGAGAGTCATGTGTGCGTAATCCACAGGCAGGTTCTGATCTGATTTACTCCTGTTTGTGTGGATCATTAGACCCGGTTAAATCATCTACACTTCTGTCACTGTTGTGCAGATTTCCAGATAAATATAATTGCAAGCGTTGCGAAGTAGTGGGATGCAAAAAGTCTGAGATTTCCATCAATGCTTTCATTATGTAGCCTATTATTTTTTCATTCTAATGCATTCACTACAGATTATAATTTTAGGTTAAGAAGATATGAATTTGAGATTCACTGCATGATTTGAGAAGGTCACAAAGAGCAATTTGGCCTTTAATGCAAGCAAGAAAATCTCACACATGTAGCCTAGGCTATACTTATTTGGTGGTTCAGAAATAGCCTAAAGCCTATATTTTTTCTGCATGTTTAAATATTTATTTTTAACTTTTGCAAAGCGTTCAGTTCGTTTTTTCTAGGCTACCTAAAACTTTCTATTTATTTCCAGGTGACATGTCTATTTTTAGAGTTTGATTCAGATAATCGGTGTAAACAGATTTTGTGTTTTTTGGACAGGATATTAAATGCATGCCTATGCAGTTTCACACGAGCGTGCATCAGCATTCAGTGTACGTGAATATCGTGCGTTTAATTTGACTTTCAAAGTTAAAAAACAGGTGAGCTTTAATTACATGCGATTTTATTTGTTTAATTTAACGTTCGCGGGATCAATGCAGTTTTCCGTTCATCACAATTAGGCTATAGATTATTATCCAGAATATGAGACTCTTTTGGTATTACATAGCCTAATGAAATCACAGTATAGTTTTGTAGGCTAAGTGTATTTCTCTCATTTTGGTGAGCACTGTTCGTATTAATTTCGCTTTAATTTTCTTTAAATCTTTTAATTTTAGGAAATGCGAAATGATATGACTTATGGTAGCTAGCCTAAAATATCATAACATATTTCTTGGAAACACTGGATAAACAGCCCTCTCAAATAAATAAATAAATAAAGCATTTTTCACATGGAACTTTTTTTCCTCCTTATACTAAATACAGAAAAATCCTTCAAAAACATATAGGCTATCAACTTAGCGCATTTTTAAAAAATAAAATAAATAAATAAATAAAAATAAAGTGCGATATGGTCGTAGCTAGTCGATCAGTGGTAAAGTTAACCAGAGTTCAGAGGTCATGATACCTGCACATATGTGTGTGTAGAACAGATGTCTCTCTCTCTCTCTCTCTCTCTCTCTCTCTCCCTCTCTCTCTCTCTCTCTCTCTCTCTCTCTCTCTCTCTCTCTCTCTCTCTCTCTCTTCTTTCCCACACGCATATGTGCAGAAATCCCGCGAGGAAGCTGTTCTCATAATAAGCGCGTTAACACGGTCCACCGAGCAGCGACAAAACGAACCGACCGAGAGAGAGAGAGAGAGGGAGAGGGAGAGAGGGGGGGGGGGGGGAGAGGGAGAGGGGGACTTGAACTGTTTGCTTGTTGGTTTTTGAAGGAACTTAAGATACCTCTCCAGAAACACACAGAGAACCCGTTTAATATCCTGCAATTAAAGCCAATTGAAGATAAACCAAATAAGAAAAAATCTATGTCCGTATTGTGCGGTTTGTGATCAGTAGTAGTCTACTTGATTTAAGACCAAAATTCAACCGAGATTCAATAATAACAATTAAATAAAAAATGTGAAAACAAAATTAAATATGAAACATTTTATATCAGGTTTTATAGTGTAGCGCCATATGTGTGTTTATTGGACTTTAGTGTAGTTAGTGTTAACAGTCCCGATGGCTCAGCTGACTAAAGTAGGCCTAGACAAAAACTCCACAAAGTTGGGAATTCTGAAAATAACACGATCCAGGTCATTCCACTGTAAACACTGCACATTTATCCCTCAGCATCGTTTTCATCCGCGTTAAACACGGCGTATCCCGATTAAGGTCTTCTTCAGATTCTGGACGTTGCTTTGAGTAGGCTATATTTTATTTTTAAGCTGTATTTGTCTTATTAATTCGATATATTTCTAGTCAATTTAAATCAGATGTCAGATGCATTTTGGACACACTTTTATGAAACTTTGCCTGAATCAGTGTGTGTGTGTGTGTGTGTGTGTGTGTGTGTGTGTGTGTGGATTGTTAAACAGGTTTGACAGGTGTGTGATTTTGTGCATGCATTCACACACGCATAAGATTGAACACTGCAGCTATACACATGTTAACTCCAGAAGTGAGCCAAATATTAAATCTATCTTTGAGTGTGATAATGTCCTCATTTGGACAAAAGGAGAAATAAATACTTGTAAATATTTTTTTTCTTTAACATTTGTTGAGTTTTATTTTAATAAAGTATTTTTTGAGGGGTGGGGCTCGAGTGTTTTTAATTCATGAAAACAGTTGCATGTTTTCTCATTAAGAAGCTGATTAAATGTGTGTGTGTGTGTGTGTGTGTGTGTGTGTGTGTGTGTGTGTGTGTGTGTGTGTGTGTGTGTGTGTGTGTGTGTGTGTGTGTGTGCAGTATCTGAGCAGGATTGACAGCTCTTCTCTTATTATCCTCTTGTCTCATCCTAAGGACATGCTGGTGGAAGTTATTCTGTCTGTCATCATGAGAGATGTGTGAAGTTTGTGAAATGACAGAAAGGTGTTACAGTAACAACAACCGATTGCATTCATAATGTAAAAATAACATGACTTTAAGTGTCAGAAAGGTGAATAATTATTTCCGCTGCTCATTTCGATATGATAAATATACAAGGCACATGAAGATTTCTTAGATTATAATGTCTCAAATTTAGTCTGTTCCACACACAAAGCCATTGTATTACTTTAGGAGTGTTTTATGATAGGTTTATGGTGCTTTTGAAGCTTAATAGCATCTGTCATCATTCAAAAATTAAGTTTTGATATATCTCCAGGAATATATTTACAAAATATCTTCATGGAACATGATCTTTACTTAATTTCCTAATGATTTTTGGCATAAAAGAAAAATCTATCATTTTGACCCATACAGTGTTTTGTTGGCTATTGTTACAAATATACCCCAGAGACTTTTAAGACTGCTCTTGTGCTCCAGGGTCACATTTTATATCAGTTTTAGTTAAACTAAATGAAAATGAGAAATGCTGCAACTTGACGTTTAATTTCTTAAGTGTGCATTCAAATGAATTTCACTTAAAAAAACAAATGAATATTTCTAGTTTTAGTTAACTACATTAACCCTGTGACAGTCTGTTAGTTAAGATGAAAACGGCTGCTTGTTTTCCTGCTGTCTGTCTGACTCTGAACATCCACCAGAGAGCCACACACGCTTCATTAGCGCTCAGACCTGCAGATTTCCCACAGGAATCCGGCTCTCTCTCTATTAGGTTGATTTGTCGTACGCTAAACACACTCTGCATTGTTTTTAATCAACCTGTTGTCCATCAGCAGACGTGATAATTTATTCCGATCGACAGAAAAGACGGAGACGGATTTCACAAGCATTCTTGAGTCTTCGAGGTCAGAGGTCAGGCGTCATCATCGTGTGTCTTCCTGAGTGAATGTAATTAGTGTGCCTGAGAGGTCTAGACTCTAATTGCTTAAGTTTATGTACATTTAAGCTTGTGTACACTTACACATTGAGATTGCATGATTATGGATAGTTTTGAAAGTCAAAGGGGTCCAGTGTTGTGTGCACTGTACATATATGACGCATAAGTCTCAAATAGTGCTCTGTTGTAAGGCCTGTTGAATCCTGAGTGAATCTAAGAGAGAGAAAGATGGATCTCCAGGGAATCGTAGAGACGACAGGTTGAATTATGGGTCAGCGTGCACAATCACATCCCCCTTCATAACATGATCATCTAAATCAGGAGCCCTGATACCAATTCGAGTCAATGACTGCCTGCGTCCTTCCACGACGCTAAAGTATGTGTGTAGCCTGTGGAAGTTTATTATTATAGGTTTGAGTGTGATTTGAGGCTCTAGCGTATCAAACTGTGTGTGTGTGTGTGTGTGTGTTGCACTGGTTTAATCAAAGCTCTCTTATTGACAGTCATTCTGTGGATGTTGTAAGCAGTTGCTGTCCAAGGTTAAATTAAATTGCAGTAGGTCAGATTTTCTTTGTGAACCAGGCAAAAGAGAAAGATGGATAGATGTGTAGAGAGAGAGAGAGAGAGAGAGAGAGGGAGGTAAATGTGATAGAGACAGAGAAAGTGAATCTTCCTGTAGCCTGTGATGAATGTGAACACTGATCAACACAAGTGCACCATTAAATCGTTCATCACTGGCATAATTTAAGCGCTCATCACATCTGCAGTGCACACGTGTGTTTGGTGGTGTGTGTGTTAAGGAAGAGTCAATAACAGTTCAGATTCGATGTGTCAGTAGGCCTAGACAGTGTTATGTAACAAGAGTAGTATGCAAAAGCATAATTAAATTGCTGGCTGCTTTGGAAAACAGTCTGTAATAGATCTGCATTAAAAGGCTTGAGTGAATGAGTGAGTCTAGTGGTTTATTAAATGATGTAATAAGATTAAAGGAGTCATGACCCACAATTTGCACTTTTCCACGAGAATCAATGTATGTTATGATTGCCTAACGAATATACACTGGCCGGGAAGCCGATATTTAAAAGTGAAGCGTTTGTTTACCTCAGGGTTTGTAAAATAGCCCACGTGCACGCGCACTCAAATACGAGATTTTGATTTCTTCCTCGTCTTGACGTCAAGACGCGGCAGGATATACCACATGGGCGAGGCTAGCCCCTTTTTAGGGGTGCTGAAGCACCCCTAAAAAGGAGCTCAGCACCCCTAAAACTTGGAGTAATGTTAATGTAGAGTATGTTGTTATTCTAAAATTTGTGTTCGTCTTTTACACAGTTAAATAATGTCCAAAACATACTCCGTAGTTTGTGGTTTAAAATGTATGTGTTAAGGAGGAAAATGAAAACATCCCCGCATAGCAAATGGGGTCATCCTCTTCTCTTCTGTACCTGCGCGAAACACACGCAGAGTGAGAACCCGTGATGTAGTGTTGTGATCGGTTGTGATGCACCTAAGTTCCGAAACCATATCGGTGAATACTGGAGTCAGTATCCTGAATCACCATGGTGGTACATCTATAATAAGTGTTTATTTTAGGACTATTTTAGTCCGGCGGGTCGCCGCCGCTGTGGAGTAGCACAGGACCTGGGTGACTCGTCCATAGTCATAAACGGAGAGAAGTAACGGCGGTTACAATGTTCTTCCGCAAGACGCATGCAGTTCTGTTTATTAACTGCTAGAGCGTGAAACAAAAACAGAAGCGCGACAAATAAACTGCGTACCTGTGTAGTGCTTACCAGTGTCTCTGTTGTTAAAGTTTATCGTTAATTTAATACTCGGGAGTCATGTAAACATGACGTCACGTGCGTCTTTTCTCGTCAGTCGTCATGGAAACATGAAGCCCTGGCGTTTTGAGTGAAAACAAACGACGTATCACTGAAAACAATCCGTGTATCATTCGTTCTTTCGTTTTTCTAATTGAAACCAAAAATGGAAAAATAAAAAAACGACTTGTTTTTTAAAAATCTGTTTCCAAAACGAAAATGAAAAAACGGATAAAGATTCGTTTTCCGATTTTCAAATTTGTGCTAATATCAAAAATAAAAAAAAACGGATAACAAGCGTGTGTGTTTCACTTTGGCGTTTTCGCCTGATGCTAGTTAGTGACGGTCGTTCTTGAACGATTCGGTCATTTTAAACGAATCTTTAATGTGACTCGGGAAGAACGAGTCGTCTCTGGGAGTGATTCGTTCAGTCGCATATGGTTCTAGTTCACCTTTATCAGTCAATGCAGTGGGAGCCGGAAAGAGAATTGATTAGTTCTTTTTTTATTTGATTAATGCCAATGTACCAAAGATAAAAGTACAGATAGGTAATGTCAATATTGCATACAAAGAAGTGGCATTATATGCAAAGCACCATTTACAGACGTATGTAAACATAAAAATAAATAATATTAATCGAAAACTTTAACAAAATAAATTAAAAAGATTAAATAGCATTGAAAAGATTAAACATTTTTGACAGCCTTAAGATATTTGGAAGATTAAATAGTTTGGATATACTGTTGAACCTCTTTAAAAAATAAATATATATATATATATATATATATATATAATGGATTTTGATGAGTGAATTTACTGCGGTGAATATGACATTTTGCAAGAAGTCATAATTTGTTAATAATGAAATATACATTAATTTTGTCTTTTTGAATATTAAAGAAGCCAAACAGTACATCCTTAAAAAGCAGAGAGAAACTCTGTAGCACACTGCGATAGATAACATTAGAGAATTCATTCCAAAATAGCTGTCTGTGAGGACAATCCCAAACGATATGTATATCAGTTTCATTAGGGTCTCCACAAAAACAACAGCTTGTATCTATGTCTGATTTAAACCTTTTCAAAAACACTTTAGCTGGGTAAAATCTGTGTAACAATTTTAATGAGATTTCTCTAACCTTGTTAGCTATTATATATTCCAAAGACAGAGTCCATACTTTTTTCTCATCAATATGATCAACCACATTCCTCCAATAAGACACCACATATGGAGTCGTTACACGCTCCTTTTGAAAAAGCGATCTAATCTTATAGTTACGTGATGAAGGATACTGGACAAAGTCGTGGCCTAGTTGTTAGAGAATTTGACTCCTAACCCTATTGTTGTGGGTTCGAGTCTTGGTCTGGCTATACCACAACTGAGGTGCCCTTGAGCAAGGCACTGAACCCCAACTGCTCGCCGGGTGCCGCAGCATAAATGATGAACACTGCTCCGGGTGTGTGTTCACAGTGTGTGTGTGTGTTCACTGCTGTGTGTGTGCACTTTGGATGGGTTAAATGCAGAGCACAAATTCTGAGTATTGGTCACCATATTGGCTGAATGTCACATCACTTTTTCACTTTCATGTAACAAAAAGCATAGTTTTCCTACTGGGATTTCAAATGGGTGTAAAGATAAAGATAAAGTGCTGGATGATCTAATGAGTCCCTTGAAAGCGTAACAACTCCTTTAGGAATAGTGTCCATGATGATGGAGAATTCTTTGGGAGTTACTGGAAAATTACATTTACATAAGAATTTTTTGTGACTTAAAATAAGACCTTCCAAGTTAAAGAACTAGGAAACAACCAAAACAAATTTCCAAATGAAGTACGGCTGAGAGGTGCTTAAAAATGAATGACCATGCAAGTAATGCCTGATTATGAAATTTGGTTAAATTGTAAGGGATTCTAGCAATATTATATAAATACAGATCAATAGGAAAGGGAGACCACCTAATTTGGAAAAGTAGTCATTGGGGATAAAAATCCATATTGAGTTTGGATTACACAAACACTGTCTAATCCAATTAATTTTGAAAGTGTTGTTCAAAGAAGAGAAATCAAGGAAATTAAACCCACCATAATCATATGTGTTTATTAATAAGTACTCTTTATTACCTTTGTTACAACATTCAGTGTATAGAAAACAACCATTATGACAGAAATTTGTACATTTATAAACTGTAAGAAGTAAAAAGCTCAGAAATGCAGTAACTGTAAGAGTAAATAATAATTATAATAATGATGATGATAATAATAATGATTAGGCACCTGTTTGTAAGGAAGCATGTAAATTCATCTATCCAATGCTGTCACGTCACGTGACAAAAGAACGAATGATAGGATAAAGCCTTTTATACAGTCTTTATTATTATTATTATTATTATAATTATTAAACAATACAAACATTAAAACATTAAGGCAATACACTTAAAATCAAAAAGACAAATAATAATAATAATATACACAGAGATTTGTTGCCAGGGTAACTCCAGTCTATGGTCAAAGCTTATGGGTCTGTCACGTGAGGAGCGATTCGAAAACCCGAAAGACTCAAGAGATGAACTAATCAATTCTCTAACACCGGCACCCACTGCATTGACTGAAACAGGTGAACTTTGCGCATGCGCGATTGAACGAATCACTCCCAGAGACGACTCGTTCTTCCCGAGTCACATTAAAGATTCGTTTAAAATGATCGAATCGTTCAAGAATGACCGTCACTAACTAGCATCAGACGAAAACACCAACGTGAAACACACACGCTTGATATCCGTTTTTTTAATTCTTGATATTAGCATAAATGTGAAAATCGGAAAACGAAGCTTTATCTGTTTTTTCATTTTGGTTTTGGAAACAGATAAAAAAAAACAAGTCGTTTTTTTATTTTTCCATTTTTGGTTTCAATTAGAAAAACGAAAGAACGAATGATACACGGATTGAAAACACTCACTGTGGCTTTTTAAAAGAATTGTTATTAATTTCTAGATTTATATCTGTTATTTTTCAGTTGTGGCTGACTATCAAACTAGACAATAAAAGAAAGTTTCATGTTTTTCTTTTGCTGTATTTATTCATTCATCACACACAGGATTTAACCTGAACCAGGCTTAACTCCTGAACTCCTAGCATTACTCTCTCTCTCTCTCTCTGTGTGTGTGTGTGGCAGTGAGCAATGGACATATGACAATTCTTTAAAAGAAAAAAGACAGATTCAGGTGAGAGACTAGGGACAGTCCATAATGACATTTTTTTTCTTCTGCTGAAAAGTGTTAAGTTAAAGTAACAGATAATGCTAACCCGCTGCTGTTGTATCAAATTACTTATCTAGGCAATGGTCCCCTGCTTTTATTTTTTATTTATTTATTTCAAACTCACAAGCTTCTCTTGTGAAAGGAATTTGTCATTTAAAAAAGTTTCTAAGCCCAATAATAATAATAATAAAGACATCTAAAATGACTCTTGATATGAAGCTTGTTTTATTATTATTTATTGATGACATATTGGTTTATGAAAGTTCAGACAGGCGTGCATCCAGATATGTTAGAGATGGCCATTTGTAAATAATTTACAGAAGATGAATTACATTTTGTTGTCCAAGTACCTGTTACTTTGTTCAATGACAATAAAGTTGAATCTAATGTAACCAATCTGATGACTGTTGATACAAAAGGAGGCACATGGAGTTAACGGTCAGGAAAACCAGCTGAGTGAAGAAGGTTTTGTGTTTGTTACAGGGGGCTGTCTGTGTGAACTCTCATAATTAAGCTGTTGTTTTGAAAAGGTCTCAAAAAAAAAAGAAAAAAAAAATCAGGATTTTAGAGTTAGTTGAATCAATGTTAAAATTATAAAGTTATTTTTCAATAGACATATTTTTTGTTTTCGTGTGAAAAGAGGCATTGGGGCTCCTTGGGTGCTCAGCACCCCTAAAGCTCTGACCCTAGAATCGCCCCTGATATACCATATATGGACACCGCAGCAGGAAGCTCGCCCTTCCCCTCTCCCCCTCATATTCAGTCGAGAAAGAGTTGCTCTGTGGTTGACTGCCAGAATCAACATGTAAATGTGTTTTCTCTACCAAGAACGGACCTATCAGAGACCAGTGGATCCCACTGAACGAAGTTAAACTGAGAGAGCGTGGCGTTCACAGACACCAGAATGAACGACTTCACAGTAACGTTCATCAGGCAGTAATGCGGTACGTCCAGTTCATGTTCGCCCAAAATATGAACGAGTTCATGAACTATCGTTCAATGAACGCGTTCAGGGCACAACACTGGCAGGAGTATTAGCTTCGAGGTATGGGGAATGGCTGCTAACATACTTTGCACAAAACAAATGACTGAGATCATCATAAATTCGGTTATTGTTTATTTATTGCCTAACGCTTATGAGGCGCCGTCTAGTTTGTGTGTGTGCTGTGCTCGTCTTATATTTGTGTGTGTGTGCTGTGCTCACGTCTCATATGAGTAACTTTATGTGCGTGGATAGTTCATATACATGTATGTGTGACTAGTACTTAGTATATATGCAAGCGTGTTTCATATGTGTGCGTGAATGAAGTTTGATTTAAGCCCTAAACGGCGCCTCATACTTATACACTGGCCGGGAAGCCGGTCGCGTTCATTCACAACTTGCGCCATGATGACAGTTTGTGATGATATGCTAAAGCGTTACCTGCGTTGTCAACCCCCCCCCCCCCCTTCCTGCAACCAATCAACGCGCCCCTCATTTGCATTATTATAATGACCGTCCACGACAGCCAAAATGTCGCATCAGATCTCGCGAGACAATAATGCCTTCAGAAATAAGGGTCTGAGGAGCTCTGTGTTTATTTTTTTTCCACTTTTCTTTTTTAGAAGGGCCTGAAAGACTATAATACAGCAGTAGGTATCCAAGGTAATACGAGGGTATGACTCCTTTAAGGATATTAAGCGCCCAAGTTTGCAGGTTTAATGTAGCCTAAGATTTCCCTCAAAATTTGCGTCACTGACCAACAGAAAGCTGCTTTCTTATGACTCTGTGTGAGATGCTTCTTTCACTGGTTTTTACTGCAAACAGTTTTACCATTTACTGCACTTTGTTATTCTTCTCGTTATTTCCCTAATGAACCGGAAGTATCGCACATTGACAGAAAACGGCTTTCTTATGCATTGCAAAATAAGGTGGAATAAGATAAAAAATAAATAAGGTGGACACTTGAGATCACGTAAACTTTTTGAAGTAACTAGTTGCTTTTTCAAATAAATAAAGCTAGGTACATTGTTTTGCCATTTATTGACTGACAGACGGCTCTCTTGTGTACATGTTGAGAGAAATCGGGAGTAAGTGCAGAGGCGTTGAGTGCACTGTGTGAACATGATGCTTTCTGTAATTCTAGACTAAATGTCAACATGCATTTACTCATCTCACCTGCACAAAAACAGATCAGGTTTTCCTCGAAATGAATAAAAACAATGAAATGCAAACTCAGAATCCAGATCCAGTTCAACCATAATAATAAGCAATGACTTTATCATGACTTTCATTTTTTTAATTGCTGAAAAGTGTTGATTTTTCTTCTCTAGATTCTATATTCTGTTTGCACAGATGTGATTGTACAATTCCTTCTGCCTGAGGCTTATTCCCAGATTTCAAAAGTAAGTAACAATGCATTTATTTTAATAAAAAGTAACTAAGTAATGTAATCCGTTGATCTTAGAACAGTTAGGGGGGAATTCAGGTGGATTGGGCCATTTTTTTGCCATTGAAATGACTGGGAAAAAGTGTCCCAATCAACCTGAATTTACAATTTATGTATGAACGTAATGGTGACACATCAAAATATCACGGCTGTCTGTGTCAAACAGATCCCAGCTTCTGTGTTGTCAGTGTTGTTTGCATCATAAACCCTCATCTCACTGACACCTCAAAAACACTTTCAGATTCACGGTGAAGGCTTTTTTGTTTTCTCACACTCTTAATTAAAAGTTATTGAGAGGATGAGTTGAATTGAATCTTATTGGTTTGATTCAAGGTTTCTTCAGTGTCTCGCTATGACACTAGCACTTTATTTATTCTCATTCGGACGGATGAATTTACGGTCTGTCTGATCGATAGAGGGATGGATTAATAGGTTGATTGAAACAGTTCTTCCCGTCACATTTATCACCTCGTTTTACAGTAACATCAATGCTGGGCGGTTCATGCACAGCTAGACACGTCTACAGTCCTGCTGTCACGCTCCTCAAACAATAAACTCCACCTGAGGTCAGCAGACGGGTCGCTTAACCACGTCTAAATTAGCCGGAGCCTTTTATGTGTCTTTATTTGTCCTCAGGGATGTACGGTCTGGTTAGGACGGTGTTTAGGACAGTAGTGGACAGTAAGTAGACGATGGTCCCTTTGGGATCCTTTCAGCCATTAATACAGCCTCTCCTCTCCTCCTCTGCCCCAGTGACCTCTGGGTAATAAAACAATATTATCTGTCAGCTAAAATAAAGGAGGGGGGCAATTAGCGGCTTTTCTCCCAGCGGCGTGTTTAGAGGCGAACCCCGAGAGGTTAAAGTCTCTGATTAAAGACCCAAATGAAGAAGATAACCGCTGCCTGGCGGTCACACACAGGTTTTAGCGTCTGTCCGCTGGCGGGTGTTTATCCCACCCGGTTGTGTTTATCAAAAGGGGTTAAATGACATAAGTGGGTTAATCCGTGAAAAGCTGTGGTTTTTCACATGTGCTCTTTGTCGGCGTGGCTTGTGAAGGGCTCGGTGTTAGCCTCATTCAGCTCAGGCCCGTGAAAGGAAATGCTTATGAATAGATGCGATTCTCACACTGAAGACGAGAATGCGTCATCTGAAACCCTGATATTAGCTGCTTTTGTGGTTAATCCTCTCTAACTGTGTGTGAGAGGAACGGACAAGCTTCTCAGGTGAATGTTCTGGCACTGGTTGACATCATTGTTTCTCAATGCATTTCTTCTGAATTCATTTTGTTGGTTCGTCGATGCATGCCAATTATTATTATTTTTTTTTCTTTTTCAATCCATCTACTCTTCCCATTTTTGCCCTGTTGCAACAAGCACGTACAACTTTTGAGCTTTTATTGTTTTTAGAACTTTTAAGGTGCTGTTATTTTTAGAGTGGCTATGTCTGAATAGAACATTAGTGTAATGCATACTGCAAACTATGTACTGTATGATGCATGCCTGAATTTTTAACAATAGAATTTGAGTCCGTGTGTAGTATGCACCAATAGATATTTCCAACAGTGTTATATCACTAGGGTTGTGCACCAAACTAGGTGCAGATTAATTTAAATTAATTTTAATTTTAAAAAGAATACTGTCATTTGTATGATGTAACTAAAACAAAGCTGTGTGAATGACTCAACCTTGAGTCTAATAGATTCATCTTGGCATTTGATCAGGAAATCCTGAAATGTGTCCTTTAGCTCTGAGACGTGATCTAAACTAATCTGGTTTTACAGCTTCACCTGACCACAATATTTGCATGCAAGACAAAAAGATCATTCAGGAACAGACCTCTGCTGCTTTATTTCCCTGAATACTGGATGTGTTGTGTGATGAGTTTTTCTATCTATCTATCTATCTGTCGTTCTATCTATCTTTCTATCTGAAGATAAGATCTGTTTCGCCGTTAGCTTGCACTGAATGGTAATTTATTGTTTGTTTGGCACTTTTACTACAGATAATTGAGATTTCTATAGTTACTTGGAAGTAACACTCAAGTGTGTGTGTGTGTGTGTGTGTGTGTGTGTGTGTGTGTGTTTGAACTGCTTTTTCCAGGCGTTTGCATTTGTCTGTCTCCCAGGTTGATGGAAGAAAACCCGAGATGAGATACAGAGATGAGAGATAAAGTGCAAGCACTGAGTGTGTGGACTGAGGAGGATTAGATATCGAGTGTGAATGTAAATCTGCTCGGTCAGGAGTTGTTCTAGAAGTGATTGTGTGAGTATGATAGAAACTCTCTCCGCTCACCAATGCCTTTCATAAATGAAGAAGTGGACAGCAGCGCTTTTGTTAACATTTACTCTCGCTGTGCGGCATTGGTGCCCTTGACTTCCACTTCAGAAAATTGTTGCCTCATCAGAGAGCAGCCGGAGAAAGCTGACAGGTAATGGTTAAAGGTGATAACTGCTCCGATTTCATCAACTGTCTGCTCCATCTCTGTCACTCCGTCTTATTGTGGGTGTGCTGTTTGGAGGGAAACTCTCCGAAAGATTAGAAATCAGATGAATACTGCGCTCACTTCTCTGATGGAGGAGAAAAAGAGCGATATTTAGACATCAGCCATCACAGAGCGGGAGACGAAACGATGCCGTCCAATCATACTCTCCGAGACACTCTCATATTTTTAGTAGTGTAGTAAAATAGATGGCATTGCACCACAGTATTTAAACGTGATTTACGGTGCTGTTGGGAATCTGTGTGCATGTCAAGTGTCCCTGTTTGAGTGACAGCTGCCTCATCGCCATGGCAGCCGAATCTCGCGGTGCTGATGCTGAGCTGCGCTGTTGTCATGGCACCTGGAGGAACACTCAACTTTTCAAGCAGGAATGCTAAAATTGAAAGGTGTCTAAACTGTTATTATGTGCTATTTGGTGGTTGAATGTGTGCATCAAAGCGTGAAGAGAAAAACACTGGGAGAGAAAGCAGGATCACACTTAAGCCTTTCAGCCATGCTAAAACCATTGCACCGTTTGCTATAATGATATTAAAATGATATGATGATTGTTGAGATCTTTTAGAAAGATGCCTTACCAAACCTATCGTCAGTTCAGTTTTTATCGTTTACAACACAAAAATCATATTTTGCCTTCCTTTTGAATATAATCAAGTCCTATAATTTTAGTATCACTAATGCAGTCAATTAAATTTTTTGTTACATTTTAGTTCAAGTTTGTTGAAGTTTTTTAAATCAAGTAAAACTGATTTTTGGTATCTGATTACATAATCCAGATTAAATGTAATCAGTTAATACCCAGCACTGTGTGTGTGTGTGTGTGTGTGTGTGTGTGTGTGTGTGTGTGTGCGTGTGTGTGTGTGTGAGAAAAATACACACACATAGTATTTTCACCAACTAAAAATGGTTTTAAGTCAGTTATTTCTCTTTTGCAGTAGTCTGTCAGTAGGAAAATGTTGATTTAATTTAGTTAATAGAAGTTAATTGATTAAGAAAATCTATTTATAGCATTTAACATTTATAACATTTTTACACAAGTGCCTAAAACGTTGCACAGTACTGTAGCTTTGCAGGTATACTTTCTTGAAGCATCTCCACAGTTCTTCTGGATTGAGTCTGCCTCAGTTTGTTCTGTTTCTTCGTGTCACTCCAGACAGATCTCACTGGATTATTACAATTAATGGCTAAATTAATGTTTGGAAATCTATCCATCTCAGTTTTTTTTTTTTTTTTGTTCTTTCAGAATTTCAGTTTGATATCCTTTACATATAAGTTTTTTATTCAATACTGTGTTGAATGGTGAACAATTATTGACGCTTAAAGACATTTGTGCTGATTTTCAGCAGAAGTGCAGTGATGAACAGCAGAAGAAGCACTTTGAATTCCTCTCCGGGAGAAAAGCCCTTTGGCAGATTCATGACAGATTCCACACAGTGATTATTGCATTAGAAACACTCTGATAGAATCACATAAAACATGTCACTTAAGAACATGCAGAAAAATGTCAAGAGGGTAAAAGAGACGCTGAATGACTGTGTGTGTGTGTGTGTGTGTGTGTGTGTGTTTTCAGGAAAAACAGCTGTGGGAACCTTATAACGTGTTAAGTATTCCAGCGCTTTCAGATGGTGAAATTGGGCGTATAATCTCTCTGGCACACTTTTTATTTTAACGGCATGTGGATTGGACTCACAAAAACATCTGGTCCGGCTTGATTCACACTCACTCGCTTTATTTACTCAAAATTTAAATCCCATGTTAAAGCTACTTTTAACCCTGGGACAAGCCATGTTTTGCAAATTTGCCATAAAGTAACATATGAACAATGAGCAGAACAAATATACCCAATATTACCTTTAAAAATGAAGTGTGAAAAGTGCATTGCTTATTATAGGCCCCCATTGCTTTCGAATCTCATTTGCATATTTAAAGCACCGCATCTGACTTTTTACATTTGAATATGCAAATATATGCAGATGAGTTTTGAGACCTACGGCAAAGGGAAAGAAAGTCAGTGTCAAACTTAAAGGGATAGTTCACCCAAAATGTAAACTTTGCTAATTTACTCACCCTCAGGCCATCCTAAACATTTTTAGCTGAAACCGGGATCCCATTGACTTCCACAGTAGGAAAAGAAATACTATGGAAGTCAATGGGAACCACCAACGGTTTGAATATGTTCAACATAAGAAAACATCTCATACCGGTTTGGAACGACGTGAGAATTAAATGATGACAGACGTTTCATTTCAGGGTGAACTTTTGCTTTAAATTTAAATCAGAAACCTTAAATTAAACTTTCGATCTATTTAAAAATGGAAATTTTAATATTAAAAACCACTTCGTTTAATATCTTATTTTTATTGCAATGCACAATTTGAACATGTATACTGCTTAAAGCAGAAGAAGGCGAGAAAAAGTTGAGCATCAAGAGTCACAGAGAAACTTCTGATCATGGTCATTTCGCTTTTTTGAGTGTCGTCAAAACTGCAAACTGGAAAATGTCAGAGCAATTGCCATACATTCAGTCCCCGAGGTATTCTGGGTAATTTCAGCGCTCCATATCCATACATACATCCATTTGCACAGATCCAGAGGCCTTCTCTGTCTCTCTCACTGTCTGTCTCTGTTGACTTTCTCCCTGTGACATTTGAGGGCCGTGTGTGTCTAGCACGGACTGATATTTTCAACTCTGTGTCATTTGGTCTGCGCTGAAGTCAGCTCCACGTGGGTCTAAAAGCAGACAAATTGTGTCAGATTGCCAACATGTTGAAAAGGTAAATTGCTTGCAAATCTATTAAGAGCAGCTTCAGGAACGGTGTAATTGGTCAGCGGCTGGCTCTCCGTTGTACAGCCGTAACGAGAGCAAGAGAGCACTTACTGGACCGGCTGTGCCTTTGTCCAGTCGCTTTAGTCAGCTATTTCTGTATCGTCATCAAGCGCACAGTGAGAGCTGCTTTTCATGTAGTGCAACCATTTACCTTAAATCTGACTGGAAAGAAGTCTCTTCTGTTCACTGAAGCTGCATTTATTTGATTTAAAACTCAGTAAAAATGTAAAAATATTATTAAAAGGTAAAATAAGTGTTTTTCTATGTGAATATATTGTAGTGTATTTTATTTCTGTGATGCTCCGCTGTATTTTCAGCATCATTCCTCCAGTCTTCAGTGTCACATGATCTTCAGAAATCAGTCTAATATACTGATTTACTGCTCAAGAAACATTTCTGATTATTATCAATGTTGAACACAGATGTGCTGCTTCATATTATTTGTGGAAACCGTGATACACTGTATTTTTCAGGACTCAAGTCATTTTCAAGCAACTTAATGCATCCTTGCTGAATAAAAGTGAACTGAACATGAATTTAACTTAATTTTAACTTCACAAACGTACATTTTAATTTACAATTTGTTTTATTATTTTTTATATAGTTTGGATACGTTTATGGTTTTTAATAATATTTTAAATCAGTTTTTTTTTTTTTTTTACAATTTCATTTTCATTTTAAAGTTTAGTATTTGTATTTTTGTCAGTCGTTCCTTTATATGTATGTCTACGTAGTTTTTAATATTTGTTATTTAAGTGTTAGTTAGTTAATCAAGTTAACACACACACATATATATATACAGTACAGACCAAAAGTTTGGAAACATTACTATTTTAAATGTTTTTGAAAGAAGTTTCTTCTGCTCATCAAGCCTGCATTTATTTGATCAAAAATACAGAAAAAATAGTAATATTGTGAAATATTATTACAACTTAAAATAATAGTTTTCTATTTGAATATACTTTAAAAAAATAATTTATTCCTGTGATGCAAAGCTGAATTTTCAGCATCATTCCTCCAGCCTTCTGTGTCACATGTAACATCAGTCGATCACATGATCCTTTAGAAATCATTCTAATATTCTGATTTATTATGAGTGTTGGAAACAGTTCTGCTGTCTAATATATTTGATGAATAAAAGGTTAAAAAGAACTGCATTTATTAAAAAAAAAAAAATCTAATAATATATATTCTAATAATATATTCTTTATTCTTTACCATCACTTTTTATCAATTTAACACATCCTTGCTGAATAAAAGTATTGATTTTATTAAAAAAAAGAAAGAAAAAAATACTGACCCCAAATTACTGACCAGTAGTGTATATTATTACAAAATATTTATATTTTGAAAACATAGCTTCTTTTTACTTTTTATTGATCAAAGTATCCTAAAAAAGTTTCACATGTTCTGAAAAAATATTAAGCAGCAGAACTGTTTCCAACTTTGATAATGAATCGTCATATTAGAATGATGTCTAAAGGATCATGTGATAATGATCCTAAAAATTCAGCTTTGCATCACAGAAATAAATGATCATTTAAAGTATAATACATTTAAAAACAATTATTTTAAATTGTAATAATATATCACAATATTACAGTTTTTTCTGTATTTTTGATCAAATAAATGCAGACTTGATGAGCAGAAGAAACTTCTTTCAAAAACATTAAAAATAGTAATGTTATATATATATATAATATTACATAAAATATATATAATTTTATTTAATGTAATGTTTATTTCATGTCAGTTAACAGAAATAATTTTTATATGGTTTTGGTTTCAGTTATAGTTAACTATAATAATCCTGTTTGCTATAATAACTATAATGTTTTCGACTGATGTTTAAAAATTAAACTGGATTTTAAAAGGTATCTCAAAGTAATTCTGAATGGTGCACAGTCCTCCAAACTATCACATTTTACTTTTTAACAAAGTTATTATTATTTTTATTATTTTCATATTACTTCTCTGTGTAAAGCGAGCTTAAATTTTCTGATCACTCATCAAACATTCAATGATATAATTATATTCTGCTTCTGTGTTCAAAAAGACATCCATATAGAGATCATTTCAAAGTTGTTAACTCAAATGTGTAATCTACAGTGTTGGAGAAATGTAGTTTTAAAATATAAATAAATATTGTGTTGCTCAATAAAAAAGCAACTGATTGCGTTATTTAGTTGCTTACTTTTAATGCATTACATTACATTAGTCACCTGGACTTGCTTATTTATTTTTAATTTAAAAAAGTTAGATATTCAGGTTATATATAACCCAAAGCTATATTTTTAGCAACTGTAAAGTACCTTTCATACCAAAAATAAACGACTTACTTTCTAATCTGATTATGTAACTCATGTCATGCTTTACCACCAACAATGGTAGCCTTTCTTCTCCTATGCACTCATTTCCAGAAGCTCAGATCCCATCTGATCTGGTTTGTGTGTGTGTGTGTGTGTGTGTGTGTGTTTATGTTGTTGAAGCTGAATTGATGGTTTAAAGCAGCTCAGAGTAATCAAACCTCAGAAACACTCGTTTTTATCTGTCTGTCAACATGTGATTTCATCACAGCACACCGACTGTGTGCATCAGTGCATGTGTGTGTGTGTGTGTGTGTGTGTGTTCATCTCATTTAATGCCATTCATCTCTGCCATACTTGAGTTCACTGCTGGAGGTTGCACAACTCTGAGGTTGTTCTGCATCATTAGTGAGACATGCTCATCCCTCGAGAAGCGGATCGACCCTGCACTGATGACATTATCTATACAGGTCAAGAGGTCACAATATAAAATCTGTTACTTGAGCATGTGTGTGTGTAGAGGGCAATGCAATTTATTCAGTTCAAAGCTGCACGTTTGATGCAGAATGCAATGGAAAGGAAAGCTGAACTTGCCTCGTCTTCCCAGTTTGTGCTCAGTAGTTCGGTTCCTAATGGGATGAAGACAAGAGGTCCAGTTAAAAGCCACTTGAAGGACTGAATCAAATCAAAGACGAGAGATATTGCTGGTGAATTGGCTCCTGGTCCCGATCTGTGCGTCTCTCTCTGGGAGGCGTGCCGGCAGGTGGCTGTCATGTCTCTAATTGGCCTCTGTGGTGTGAAATTGTGTTCATTATGTGCCGGAGGAAAGCACAAGAACCCCTGCGAGCTCCCAGAGAAAGACAGAGAGAGAGCATTCATGAGAAAGTGTGTTTGACGAACTGGTTCAAAGCACGTGATAAACCGAATATGAGAAACTTTTTAGCTCACCATTGCACTGCAGATATTTTTATTGGTTTAATCTTAAACTCTGTTGATAAATATTTCAGCGATCAATACTTGATATCTAAATTTTTCTTCCCAAGTAAATGTATCTTGAATTAAGCGTTTAAACAAGACATAAATATAATGCAATTTTTTTTGTTCCTTATTTTCTTTCTTTTGAAAAATAAAATCTGGAAGTGTTGTTGAAAAATTAATTAAGTTTATTTATTTTTTACTCAATTGACAGATTGTTTTCTTGTTTTAAGCAATTAATTAATTAATTAATAAAAAAATACACTTAATTTTTTTTTCAGAAATCATAATGTAATACTAATGTTATATCAAGACTTAATAAAACTGTATCTTGATTTAAGAGTTTTTAGATATTTGAACTGGAAAATGAGACAAAAACATAAACAACACAAAAAAAATAATAATAATAATAATAATAATAATAAAATGGCAATGGGGGTCACAACAATTTTCTTGGTTTCACTTAAAATTTCATTATATTTTAATGCACTACCAGAGTTTTCATTTTATTTTATTATTTTTCATTTTAAGCTTAAACGTTAAGTTAAAATTTTGATTGATTTTTTAGATAACAAAACTTGTATTTTTATTCTAAGTTTACTTCATTTTTCGCAGTGTGAGAATTATTTTTACATTATTTTTTTATGTAAAGAAATTATTATGAAAGAACTGAACTTTTAGCTCACCACTGAATTTTTTTTAACGTTAACTGTTAAACATAAATTTTCAATAAAGTCAATAAGTTCTTCATTATTAAGATGCTTTGTATAAATTAATACATGTAAACATGGTTTGAGAGTGAGTGCATTTTGGCAAATGTTTGATTATCTCATTATCAATTAAATTTGTTTATCATTACAGACCATATGAATTGATTGGACATAATGTTCAAAGGAAGTGCATTAATCTGCATTAATTAATTGTGCACAAAAAGAGCAAGAAATAGATCTAAGACAATGAACAGGGTCAGTTTTAGTTTTGTGTTGACTTGAACGCAGCTGTAAGCAATGTTAGCTGTCATGCTAACATCTGACAGACTAATGCTGCGCTCCATTCAAAGTCAGAAGGGGGATGTATATTCATTTCTGACATCCCAGAATTCAACCATCAGTGCGGCATTGTTCGCAGCGCAGAAGATGATGTATATGTTAAGTTTGCAGGTGTTTGATTGAAGTGGTCTAGCAATGAAATTGCAGAGGATGCTACACTAGCACTTGTTCTGCAGGTGTGCGGTGGACAGGTGTGACTTCACCTGTTACACTGATGGCTGTCACATAGTTCTAATGTGTTTTTATGTAGATGTGTGAAAAATATATTACCTAAATTAATGTGCTTGGACACAGAGCTCTGTGAACAGTCAGCCTCTTTTGCAATGACCTTTTGTGTCTTGTCCTCCTTGTGCAAGGTGCCAATGGTCATCTTTTGGACAACTGTCAAGTCAGCAGTCTTCCCCATGATTGTGTAGCCTACAGAACTAGACTGAGAGACCATTTAAAGGCCTGTGCAGGTGTTTTGAGTTAATTAGCTGATTAGAGTGTGGCACCAGGTGTCTTCAATATTGAACCTTTTCACAATATTCTAATTTTCTGAGATACTGAATTTGGGATTTTCCTTAGTTGTCAGTTATAATCATCAAAATTAAAAGAAACAAACATTTGAAATATATCAGTCTGTGTGTAATGAATGAATATAATATATCACTTTTTGAGTGGAGTTAGTGAAATAAATCAACTTTTTGATGATATTTTAATTATATAACAGCACCTGTATTATGTTTATAATAAGACAAATACATACAGTATATAATTAGAAAATGTTTACATTTGGATTTGCAGAGTGCAATACATATATTTACTTAATATATTTCACATGCATACATATATATATGTATTTAAGTTAATTATATATTAGTGTACATGTACTAGTATGTGTGTGTGTTTGTGTCTATATATATATATATATAATGTTATATATTATATTAAAAAGTGTTTTTCTTCAAGTGTATGTTATCTCAGTAAAATATATATATTTTTAAATCTTAATAAAACTCATAAAAAATAGTTTTTTATTTCTATTCAATGCATCGAATAAAATATATTATGCAGTGTTATTCATATATTTTTGTGGTGGCCTCTTAATGTTTCTCAGTGCTTCGTGGTGTTGGAGGCACTCGAGTGCATGAGGAGGGAGGCGTGACGGGGAAGTGTTCCACCTCACTGCAGTCTCCATGGCTGGAGGGTCAGGCTACTGGGGCACTCACACCCAAAAACCTGAGAAACCGGCGCATTGAGTCAATCTGGAGGAGTTTTCCCCTTCAACACTGCCGGCCTCTTTTAAAGGCTCTCCAGAAGTCACCTCCTCTCCTCTAGCTCACTTTATTTGTCTTTCTAATCATATCAGAGGCTCTCTGTGATGCGTGCCAGTGCGGGACAGGAAGTGATGCGATGGATTAAGTCGAAAGAGAGAGTAGGAAATGGACACAAAGATAGCTGGGAGGAACTGTGAAGGATTAGGATGTTGTTTTGATGCTTCGTCGTTTATGAAGAGACCGGATGGATGGAGGAGCGAAGGAGAGCTAACGGCTGGCGCTGGGCTCATAGGGTGAAGCCTGAATGAACCGCAGCACTTGTAATGGGCACAAATTGTGTCTGTGCTGTGTGACTAAACGCTGGAGTTTAGAACCGTATGGAGGCTTTTGTTCGGGGGCAGTAATGAGTCAAAAGCCCTCGGGAGGTCAATAAAACCAAGGAGGGGGTGGTTGTAAAAGAAGCCAGGGAAGAGAATTTATCAATCACTCTTCTCTCTTCTTCTCCAGCATGTGATGAATGAAAATCTGTTGCTTAAAGTCCTTAGAAAGTCCTTCACTTCGAGTGTGTTCATTCATCTTCTGCGACGGGGGTGAGGGGCCAAAACCCACCGAATCCGATTATCACTAAAACTCGGCACTAAGTGTTTGTTCATTAAAGATACTTGCGCTACAGTGAGTTACAATGCTTTTCACATTCCCAGGTTTCTCAGAATCTGAAGTCGTCATTACAGCAAATATGATTTTGCTTTCCATCTAGCAAAAGCTGGGTTTCTGCAGACTTTAAAAAGTCTTGATTCACCCTTCCACAAATGTAGGTCTTTAAGACCTTTAAATAAGTGGAGAAAGTCTTAAATTCATTAAGGCTTCAGGTTACATTTTATTTTAAGTTGTCCTTGTTCCAGTGTGGATTTAGTTTGGTTTAGAGTTACTTGCATGTAATTATGCATAATTTATTGTTATTATAATAGCAAGTGCATGTAACATTTGTAACACTGACACCTTAAAATAAAGTGTTACCAGTTGTTGCATTAAATGTTGAATCCATTGCTAAAAATAAGCGTCTTCCTCAGTATTTTTATATTGTTTTGCAGTAGAAATATCAGAATCAGGAAACGCTTTAATGCCAAAGGAATCTGTCACGAGCCTCCAAGACAGAAAGTATAGTGCAGACATATAGGCCTAAGTTAACGTAATAAAAACATTAATAATAAAGGGAATAGATAATAACAATACAGTAATAAAATATCTCAGCACCCTTAAATAGAGATACATTTACTTGAGATGCAAAATAAAGATATAGAGTCTTGAATAACTATGGAGTTTTGAGCTACTTAAGCTAATGAAGTTGTTTTTCAGGCTCCATTGGTAGATATGTTTTCTTGTTTTGATCATAAACTCACTTCATTCACTTATATTTTTTTGTCATTTTGCTTCTGATGTAAACGTTTCTTGATTTAGACATTAGACATTAGACATTGCTCACCAAAGCTGCATTTATTTGATAAAAAATATACATTATAATTGTGTAAAATAGTGAAATATTATTACAATTCAAAAGAGCAGTTGTCTTTGTGAATATCTGTGAAACTGTAATTTATTACTGTGATCAAATCTGAATTTTCAGCATCATTATTCCAGTCTTCTTCAGAAATCATTCTAATATACTGATTTGCTGCTCAAGAAACATTTCTGATTATTATCAATGTTGAAAACAGTTGTGCTGCACAATATTTTTTGTGGAAACAGTGATACATTTTATTTTTCAGGATTCACAGATGAATAGAAAGTTTAAACGGCATTTAATTCAAATAGAATCTTTTTGAACATTCCAAATGTCTTTACGGAATTTTGATACAATTAAACTTTTGAAAGGCAATACAACAGAGCTCACTGAAGCTTCTCACACTGCAGTCAATCCCATATTTATTTACTATGATTTTCACATAGGAACACTGGTGTTTTGGCAGAAGCTGTAGTTACCATAGTAAATGTTAGTAAGGGTCAGCGCTCAGCCCAGCCCCCCGTGTCTGTGTGTGTGTGTCTGTGTGTGTGTGTGTGTGTGTGTGTGTGTGTGTGTGTGTGTGTGTGTGTGTATGTGTGTGTGTGTGAATGGAGTTTAATGTGAGAGTGAGAGTCTTTCTGCTCGAGCTGCTCTGAGGGACAGGACAGCTGTTTAGAGCCGAACTGACTCTTCATATGGATATGTATGTTAATGAAGGGCAGAGAGAGAATGAATCTGCTTCACAAAGGGCCGCGGTCGCGGTCAGACCAGGTCTGTCGGCCGTCCTGAATATAGAGGGTTTCTGGTGAACGTATTAGCTGCTTATTAGTTACTGTGTTCACATCTACTAGTTCATGATGCTCAAGCTCTGTCTCTAGAGGTTTGGATGCTATTGTGTCTAGATAATTCAATTAGCAGACGGTGTTAAGTAAACTGAGCGGGTCTCTATTTGTCTTGCGGATTTACAGTGTTTCCTGAGAGGTTCTGGTGGTTTTTCTCTTCAACACCACAGATTTAAGAAATCAGATCAAAATAATAATCAGAAATGTTTCTTGAGTAGCATATTACAATGATTTCTGAAAATCATGTGACACTGAAGACTGGAGTAATGATGCTGAAAATACAGCGCTGCATCACTGAAATAAATTATATTTGAACAGATATTCACAAAGACAACTGCTCTTCTGAATTGTAATAATATTTCACTATTTTACACAATTTGCATGTATTGTTTGATGAAATAAATGCAGCTTTGGTCAGCAATAAGTGACTTCTTTAAAATATTAGAAAATCTGAACTTTTGAGTTTTTATATTAATATTTATATTAATATTACCTATTGATGTACAGCATTTACAATGTCTCCTGAGATTTTCAAGTGATGTTTTGTTCACTTCTTTAACATTTGTCTCTTAAAACACTATAGATTAAACAAATAAAATCAAAAGTGTCCTTAAAAACATCGAACGATGCTGATTCTTTTTTATTTTCAGAGCTTGTTGCAAACCATGCATGCATGCATTTTCATCCGATGCAACCCATTTTCAAATAGATTTGAGCTAATAGATGCCTCTGTAGATTTGTTAAATGGACCAGAAAAATGCTACAGCGATTTTATGCTAATTAGAATTTGGCTAATTGTTAATAGATTGCAGAAAGCATCAAGGATGACTCTTTTTTTTTTTTTTTTTTGGTTTTCAGTTTTAGATTGATTTTCTTCTTTAGATTTTAAGAATGCATGTGCACTAAACTGTGGGTTTGTCTGTTGTTGTGCATCGGCAGAAGTGAAGGAGAGGAAAGATGTGTGTGGTTTCTGGAGAAATTAGCGTCTTGGATTCAGATGCCAGCATGGGGCGCAGGACTCCATTGCCTTTGCTCTGTCACCAGCGCTCGAGCACAATGGTGTAAATTTGTGTGGCTGTGCGCCGTCCTCACACTGAGACAGCAGCCCCCCGTCAGGCCAGCTGTGAGGGGTTAATGACAGCCGATCCGCCCCACCGGGGGCTCGCAGGCTTTGTGTGTCTGAATCTACAGTTCACTCCCAGGAAGGAAGCCAAGCGGGAGAAATGAAAGAAGGTTTGGATTTTGCTGCTCACAGTGCTGCATTGTGTTCATGCATAATTCCTTTAATGCATAAATGATCAGTATTATTAAACACATATTTGAAGATGCACTACTGTTCAAAGGTTTAGGGTCAATAAGATGACAGTAAAGTGTTTTTGAAATAAATTTTGTTTTATTTTTAATTTTTTTACTTCTTGTTCATCAAAGCATCGTGAAATATAAAATTTCCACAAAAATATTGTGCAGCACAACTGTTTTGAGAAAAGCAATGTTTTAAGAAATGTTTCTTGAGCAGTAAATCATCATATCAGAATGATTTCTAAAGATCATGTGACACTGAAGACTGGAGTAATGATGCTGAAAATACAGCTGCGCATCACAGAAATAAATTATGTTTTAACAGATATTCACATAGAAAACAGTACTTTTAAAATTGTAATAATATTTCACAATTTTACTGTATTTTTGGTCCTGTAAATGTATGTAATGTATGTATGTATACACATATGTATTCTGCATTTAAAATCGTATCTACCCATTTGCCTATTGACTGTATGAATCATTATTCAGGGGTGCACATGATGAGTCCGTGATATATAATTTTTTTTTTCTCCAACAAAATAACAAAGGTGCACAACGTCTTTTTCCACTTAAAGGAATAGTTGAGCCAAAAAGAAAATGTGCTGGAAATGTGCTCACCCACAGGCCATACAAGAAGTTAGTTTCTTCAGAAAGTGTTATTTTGGATTATGGACTCGTATTTTAGACAGAAGCAACAGTTTGGAAAGTTGAAAGTGTTGTAATGATGGATTTGTTTCCTTTGTCTTCTCCAGATGTTCACTGATGGACTGGAGTGCTGTGGATTATTGTGATGTTTTTATCAGCTGTTTGGACTCTCATTCTGACGGCACCCATTCACTGCAGAGCAGCCATTGATGAGCAAGTGATTTAATGCTTCATTTCTCTAAATCTGATGAAGAAACAAACTCCTCTATATCTTGGATGACCTGAGGATGAGAACATTTCCAGCAAAATATTGGTGTAAAAGGTGGAAGTGTGATCTAAGCTTAAATGATTTCCCGTTTCTCTCTCTCCACAGTATTTCTGCTCCGCTCAGTGAAGTTATGGTTTATGCTGTGGCTCCGTGTCGTGGAGGTTATTGATGGCAGAATGAATGGGAGAATCGCTGGCGACCTGCATGTAAAGATGTGGATTTATGGCTCCAGATCCCTCCAACAATTTCATCAAAAGCCCATTGGCCTGCAGCGTTTCTCCCGTGATAAATCAGCCGGAGCGGAGCGGATGACAGACGGGAGCAGAGGTCACGGTCCATCCCTCACCACAACACACAGATTCATGAACACACTCATGTTTATCTGAATCACACACCTTCATCTGTTCAGTAAATCATACTTACTAAAAATGACGGGGAAAAACTCTGGGGTCAGTAAGATTTTTTCCCCCAGAAATTAATACTGGGCAAGGATGCATTAAAATGATTAAAAGTGACAGTAAAGACATTTATAAGATTACTGTTTCAAATAAATCCTGTTCTTTTGAGCTTTCTTTTCATCTGTGAATCTTGAAAACGAAAATGTATCACGGTTTCCACAAAAATATAGGCTGTTTTCAACATTGATAATAACCAGAAATGTTTCTTGAGCAGTAAAGCAGCATGACTTCTGAAGATCATGTGACACTGAAGTGCTGGAAATACAGCTGCACATCACAGAAATAAATTACATTTTAACAGATATTCACATTGAGAACAGCTATTTTAAATTGAAAAAATATATTGCAATTTTACAGGTTTTACTGTACACTCTCAGAAAAAAATGGTACAAAATCTGTCACTGGGGTGGTACCTTTACAAAAGGTATACTTCGGTACCATTTAGGTATTAATATGTACACTTGAGGAACTTTAGGTATACAAAGGCATGCCTTTTAAAAAGGTACCACCCCAGTGACACCTTTTGTACCTTTTTTTCTGTATGAATGTATGTTTTAATCAAATAAATACAGCCTTGGTGAGCAGAAGAGACTTCTTTCAAAAATATTAAAAATCTTAGTAATGCTGTACTTTATTTTCCTTTTTTCTCTTCTTTTTGAAAGTGAAATTGCAGTATTTTGTACCATTCAGTATTGAACTGATATCAGTTAAATTTCTTAAATCACATTTTATTTTTACTGAGGTAGCAAACAGGATGCAGAATTACAATTGGAATTTAAAAGCAAGGAAGTTAGTTAATTTAATTAATTAAAATGAAATAGCGAAGATTTTCAAGACAAACCTTGAACGATAGTAGAAATTCACAAAAGAAAACAAAATTAGGTTATATGTGTGTGTGTGTGTGTGTGTTTTATTGTATTTGCATCTTTTGTGAAGCAGGTTTGAAGAACACTTCATTTCCCAGAAGGCATTGTGGGTAGAATATGGGTGTGGCCCGTTCCATTCAATTTAGTTCAATTAAAACTCATGCTCATGAACTGAGAGGAGGTTCTGGATGATGCACATTATATTGCACAGCTGTTGTCCTACAGGGGACAGGGATGTCATACACAGGACAAAAGTTTTGTTTCCCAAGCTTTTCAACACTTTAATGACAGGTAGACATGTCATTTTGCATTATTGACACACTGTTTTCCTAATGAATGTTGTTCAGTTGCTTTGAGGCAATGTATTTTGTTTAAAGCGCTATATAAATAAAGGTGATTTGACGTAGAACAGCCTGGTTTCCTGTGCTGATTTACTGTGTGTGTGTGTGTGTGTGTGTGTGTGTGTGTGTTTGAAGTGGAGGCTGTAATCACCCGTGGGCTTCTCTCTGTGATCAGAGCCAACTCAAGAGATGATAAACACACGCCTGGAGGAATCACACATCAAATATTGACACAACTACTCACACACACACACACACACACACTTCAGATCAAAACACCAGTCATTCACAGGCAACTTCAGTCTCCTGCTTCTCAGATGTTTCTCCTAAAAAACACCACCACATCTCAGCAATGTCTCAAACTGAGCTCGGTCTGCTTATTTTTACTCACCCACTTTTTAGTAATCATACCAATAACAAAAGTATTTTGTGCAAATATCTAAAAACCATTCAAACAAGATGAATGTATTTTCTGACAGTGTATATTGAATAGGATTTTATTTTGTCTTACTGCAATCACAACAGTTTCTCTCGTTTTAGGTATAAAAATAAGTTACACACAAGTCGTAATAACCTATGCAGTGATGTCATTAGTAAATTGATCTTGATTTAAAGATGTTAAGAATTTTTTTATTGGAAAAAGTCATAAAACACGCTAAACTTAAAAGTTAACAGAAATATGCTTTAATAACAATGTGCCAACTTTCCCGTTGAGTTATAAACAATGTTATTTTTGAATGTTCTCTAAATGTTAAAAGTCCAGTACACAAAAAAGTAAACAAACTTTTATTTAGGATGCGATTAATCACGATTCATCTTTTGACAGCACTTATTTAGAGCAGCTTCACAGTAATAAACGAGAAAACGACATTGTTAAAACGTTTGAAGCGTTAAACGTTTGAAGTGTGTTATGTGCGAGAGATGAAACGTGTCCAGCAGGGTTTAGTGCCTGTGGCCCCTGCGCTGCTCACACACACACACACACACACACACACACACACAGACGCTGACGTCAGGACAGTCACGCTCGACCCCGCTGGGCAAGACAAGTCCTGTTCAGCTCTTAACATCTCTCTCTCGCTCTCTCACGCTGCCTTTATCTTTATTACACACACTGCACCATCCACTTACTGCTCCTGTAAAACCTCTTTCCTGTGCACATACACACACACACACACACACACACATGTTTGTTTTTGTGAAAAGTGTGTTCATCCCATAGGCGTAATGGTTTTTATACTGTACAAACTGTATATTTTATGACCCTACACCAACCCTACACCTAACCCTCACAGGAAACTTTGTGCATTTTTACTTTCTCAAAAAAACTCATCCTGTATGATTTATAAGCGTTTTGAAAAATGTGGAAATGGGTTATGTCCTCATAAGTCACCCTCTCCTTGTAATACCTGTGTCATACCCATGTCATTATATACACACACACACACACACACACACACACACTCACACACACACACACACAGACACACACTCACACACACACAAATATTTTAATATTTTCATATGTGGTGTAAAGGGATTTTACATTTGCCAAAAGTATATGTTTTGGGGTCTTTAATATTAAAAATAAATGAGCAAGCCCAGCTCAGCTGACAAGAAGTAAAATAATGCATTACTTCACATAACTATAGTTACTTTTTATGGCATAATGCAATATTGTAATGCATTACTTTTAAAAGTATAACTTTCCCCAACACTGTATAGATTTAGAAAGCCTATGGCATGTGTTTCTTTTGGCAAGTGCAAATGTGATGGAGATGCTGTTCTCACAGTGTGCTAGTTGACTTCCACCTGCTCTCACTCAGGTCCTCCTGCTGAGGTCACAGAGCGTTGGGAGCAGTTCAGGTGCACTTCGTTCCCAGAGCAATTGACCAATCTCGTCTTCACCTGGGGCTAAAAGGAGTCCCGGGGTTAAGGCGATCTAATGGGTGGGGACAGCTTTTACCTCCGTGTTGGACTGCTTTACAGACGTCTGTTGTGTGATCTTTAAAACCTTCGCTGATGAGGTCGACGCTGTGTAATCTGTGTGCTCAGATTGGCCTGGCGGGAGAAATGGATGAAGTTTGAGGAGCTCTTTTCCTCTCCAGACGACTGGGGTCTGATTCTGAACTCATTTCGCTGATCTGATTATATCTGATCTGATATATATATATATATATATATATATATATATATATATATATATATATATATATATATATATATATATATATATATATAGCCTATATATATAAATATTTATTCAGACAAAAGTTCAGGTTTGAACAGAAAGTATAATGACAGAAAAATTCTCAAACATTATTATTATATAAAATCATTTAATTTAAATAAAAGTTGAACTTAAACAGAAAGTTCAGGATTGAATGGAAAGTACAGATTAATTAAAAAAATGTATAAAAAATTATTTCATTTTAGTAAAAGTGAAATTTAAACAGTTTAAAATCTAAAACAGTTAAAAAATATATAAAAATAAAATTGTTGTTGAAATTTCAGGCAGAAAGTATGACAACAATTATTCTGAAAACAAATAACTGTATCTGTCAAAAAAGTAATACTTAAATAGGAAATACATTATTAAATAAATTAAAAATAGAAAAAATGTCATTTTAATCAAAGCAAAATACTTTATAAAATATTTTTTAAAAAGTTATAAAGTTATAATAAAATTTCACAGCTGTCAAAGTGAGTCTGTGCAGCAAGTTTTCCACTGCGCTAAAAAGTGTTCAATGACAGGAAAAAAAAAAACCTTAAAAAATACATCATCAGTATAGTGCACTAGAAACATAAAAAGATTCCAGCCAATCATTGTGAAGCACACCTGCTGGCCCCAATTCACACCTTCAGACAGACAGCACTAAACATCTACGTCCGGCTGTTTTTACATCATTCAACAAGTAAACATTACTCAGCTCAAACAGAGACAAGACTGAAACACACACACACACAACACACAGAATCACACACACACACACACACACACACACACAACACAACACACACAAGTGTCTCTCAGAGAGAGCAATGAAATCAAATGGAGAGCAAATCTTCCTTCTGGCTCCAGTTTAATGACACTTTGATGCATTATGTATATATATATATATATATATATAGATAGATAGATAGATAGATAGATAGATAGATAGATAGATAGATAGATAGATAGATAGATATATATATATAAGATATATATATATATATATATATATATATATATATATCTTACCAAAGATATCTTATCAAATTTCTTCAATATATATAAAATAAATCTGAGTTCTGAGATACACTTTAAAGGAAGCATAATTCATAACCTATGAAATTCATAAACAATGTATAATATTATATGTAAATTAATATTCACATTATAGTTTATGATATTAAATCTAATATTCCAACACATTAAATATATACAATTATATATTATGGCACTATTACGGATATATATATATATATATATATAATATAATCTGTTTATATATATATAAACAGATTATAAATTCTAATTCTATAATTCTGTATAATAATAGAATTAATATGAACGCTTATAATATAAAAATGATATCAGACTATTATAATGTCATTAAATGTTTTATATATATGAAAATAGATCATATTCAATGTTAAATAATATATTATCAATTAAAAGTGTATTTTAAGAATATATGATATAAAATTATCTCACTCTAGTGTGTGTGTGTGTGTGTGTGTGTGTGTGTGTGTGTGTACTATTGAACATATGGAAACAGATTAATTGTATTTTTCACAATGCATCACATCTCATAAGTGTCATTTCTCACTTAGTTTCTTGAGTTGCACAGCTTCATTCTGATTGTCTGTGTGTAATTAAACCATTGTGTAATTGTTGCTGAACTGAGATAGCTGTGCATGCATCTGTGTGCTCACCTGCCTCAACATTTCAGTCATGATTCATGAATATCTGCAGCTCTTAAAGACCCTCCAGGACTCAAAGCTGCTTCCAAGAGTTTGCTGACCTTCACTGTTTCCAGTTCATTTACTGCCCCCTGCTGGACTTTACTGGAGAGATGGAATTCTATTTATTTCCGGCCATATGTAAGAATTAAAATATAAGGTTGTTATCCTGATTTCATTTAGATTTAAATTTCTGTACCTATATCATAAACTAACTTTAATGGGGATAGTTGTTATTTCACATTGAAGTCATATGCACACATAAAGTGCATTAGCTTCACTTGAGACTGACAAACAAGTGCTTCCTTTACAGATGCAAACAATTACAAAAATACCCCTAATGCAAGTAATAGCAAATATAGTATCAAACAAGTAAACAAACCAACAATGTATAGTAGGTAGTAGCAGTATATTTTAATTCAATGCCATGTCAGCATCTATTTTCATGGCAAAAAAAAAAAACAAGTATAACAAATACAATAAAAACCAGCAAACGAATTAACACAAGATGTTTCAAAGCCATACTTACACCACTTAAATCATTGTCAAGGACACATCCAAGATAATTAAACAATCACTCACTTTAACAGACTTAGAAACCTTATTCAAATTATTTTATTCGGTTATTCGGTTATGCAAAATCAGTATGTTTTCCGAAGGCCAGTTTCTTACCTCACAAAATATCCTTTCATAAATTCACTTGTATCCTACCAACATCCCTACCTGAAAGGAATAAAGCAGAATCATTAGCATATAACACAAATTCACAAACTGCTTGCATGTCATTTATGTATAAAAGAAACAAAAGAGGGCCTAAAACACTTCCCTGAGGGACTCCACTTTTAACAAAGGTTTCCTCAGAAATCAGTATTCAGATCATCTTTTCTATTATTTATGCCAGGCCAAATGAATTCAAATAAAACGGTAAGCAACAAGATGATGTCTTATAGCTGTTTTATCATGGTTAAGATGTGTTATTATGCTAAGAGCAGAAATATGACAGAAGACACTGTGGATCAATAAACGTATTAACAGAATAAACAAAAGATATAATGATCTAAAACGTGTTAACTGTGTTTGGTAATCTTGTAAACAAATATTTTATTAAAACTGATTTTGCACAAACATGTCCAAATGTCTAAAACTGCATTATTGAGTTTGTTTAAAAGTGTGTTGAACAGTCAACAAAGTGTGTTAAATAACAACAACAATAAAACAAATATTTGGAAAAATATTTTCCTTTTTTCGAAAACGTATTTATTTTGTACATTTAAACAGCATAATATAAATAATAAAAAAACATAATAAATGAACAGTATAAAAATGCACATAATGCACATACATTACAGTATATAAAATATATAAATATAAATTCAGAAAAGTATCATCCAAAAAAGTGTCAGGCAGGATCTTTCACTTTTTTAGTTTTCATTAACTTTCATTTATTCTTAAAAAAAAACTAATTCAGAATGCAGTATTTATTAAAAAACTGAAATAAAGATCAATGTCTTAAATCAGCTGATTTTCAGTAAACGTTAGAAGTTAGTTTTCCACAAGTTCACCCTAATAAATTGTATTTTTTTTATTTAAGATACTTTTAGTTCACACTTAGTATCAGTTAACATATTTACTGACATATCACTCAACTCGCTGTTATAAAAATTATAATTAAGCTTTATTTGGAGTATTACTTATGCACAATTCGCATTTCTTGATATTAATCCTAAAATATGTTTTAATGCAACTATTGATGAGGACTGTATATGATCTTTGAATAAGACATTTAAAGTGAAGTATACTTGCAATAATTCCACTTTAGCACAATCAAATATAGCCTACTTCATTTTATTTAGTTGGACTTCAGCACTAGTTCTGCACATTTAAAGTGCATTAATGATAGTAGTTGATATGATGATAATCATTAAAGTCATATCACCTTCCCTCAGGATCTGAAGCGGGACACTGACATTGACTCCTTTGTGAATAAGGTCCACACTGTAAAAAAAATACCTGTAAAATATACGGTAAAAAAACGGCAGCTGTGGTTGCCAGAATTATACTGTAAAAAATATGGTAACACCGTTTTAGGTTTAACGGTTTTACCTTTACTTTTTAATTTACAGTTTAATACTGTAATTGAACTGACCTTCAGATTTTCAAATAGTTGTATCTCGGCAAAATATTGTCCTCCTACCAAACCATACATGAATGGAAAGCTGATTTATACAGCTTTCAGATGATGCATGAATCTCAATTTTTTTTAAAAACTGACACTTAAGACTGGTTTTGTGGTCCACATATTTGGTCAAAGTCCCATGAAAGATGAAGTGCAATGCAAGCTATTTTAGACAATATTGTCTGACAGCAAAGCTGACCTAAAATGCAAAATGTTAGCCCTCTCTCTCTCCACCGTTCCCACATCTCAGACCTCAAATACATACAAATATATTACCCTTCTAGACATAGTTTTTGAAGTAAAGAGTAGAGAAAATACTATACAAAGTTTAGGCAACCCTTGTAAGACCCCCACCGACCTCATTAAAACATTTTCTCATTGAATATAAGCAGATCTCATCATAGGGGAAAGATTTTGATCCCAAAAGGCGAGTTGTCACTGAAACGTGATGAGTTTGGATCTATTATATTTATGTTTCACTATAGAATCACATTGTTTTGAAAGGAAAAGCGTGTATTATACGTTTGTAATGTATTTAAATAGCAAGCCAACTGTTTTTCTTAAATATTTCGATTAAAAAGTATATATTAAAGAATTTAATTAAAATAAATGCCACATGGTTTGACATTGTTATGTAATGATTCGCATTTTTGAGTGTGACTGAAGTGTCCAAACACTTCTCGCGGTCGCCATCGCGCGAGACGCGACTACTCGGCAGTCCTAGTACAGTTATTCTTCCGAAGCGTTAAGTTGTTTCGATTAACAGTCTTGATAGTCTTCGGGGCGTGTGTTTGTGAGTGGGTTGAGCGTGTGTTTCGCAGAACTGGGCCGCTGGTGCGTGATTCTCCACCCGTTTCCATTCGCCCAACCCCCACAAACCACAAAAGCCCGCCCTTCTTCGGTCCGAGCAACCGAACGTGATAACACCCCTTACGCAACGTCACTCCCACCGTCATGGGACTTGTAGTCCGCTGCGTTTAAAATCGAACGTGATCACCTCGCTTCGGAACTACAAGCCCCAAACGTCACCACGCCCACCATCCAATCTGAATATGTGGGAGGGGAGCATCCGCCCACAAAAGCCACAGCAATTTTAGAGTGCCTCAAATGCAATTGTGGATCAAAAAAGTGAACAATTGGAAAATCGGGAAATGTCGTGAGTGGATTCCGCACATAAAGACATCCTGGAGTGAGAAACACGGAGTGGCCCGCGAGTGACGGTTTGGCATTCAAAGATATTTAAATGAAAGTGGGTGGGCCTTCGCGCAGACGGAGCTCTCTGACAGACCTGCGCTTATATCCGCGGAGGAATATTATTTAATTCCGGATCTAACAACGCAGATAGACTCGCGTTGAGCGCGTGAGGGACCGCCGCCGTTCGAAGCGAGATTCTCAGACTCTTAGCATTTTGTGCTCCGTTATTGAAGGGTGTTTTTGCATTGGCACCGCCCTTCCTGACGGGGTGGGTCCGTGCGTCAGAGCTGCGCCACGGTCTGCGGCCGCTGGAGAAAATAGGCCGTCCTTCTGCTGGGCTGCTGCCTGCCTTCTGCCTGCCTGCCTTTTTTCTCTTAAACAACTCCTCTCCGGGTTTCATTAATGCGGAATGAGTGGTACGTACCCTCCCCTCCTTATGCGTCTCCACCCCTTCATTCTCCATGCGTGCATCTGTGCCATCTATCCATCTTTCATAAGGGATCTGCTGTTTATTCGTCCCCATTGATCAGTTTCGGGTCTTGTGCAATGCCTGTAAGGGACAGGAAGGCTTGTTTAGGGGGATATTGATGTGTTTAGAGGTCTGGGAGATTTTTGCATGAGGAATCCTGAGCTTTTTGTCTTGCTTTACTAGTGCATTGCATTGCACTTCTTTCATTTTCAATTCCAAATTGTATTTTTTTTTTTCAGATCAAAAGAAGGAAGCCATGGCCACAGATGGGGGGAAAGCCAAAGGTGAAGTTGGGACGAAAGGGAAAAGTTCTGGATCGCAGGTATCCCAGATGTCAAGTTTGACTCAAATGGTGTCTCTTTAGTGCCCACTTGTTTGTGCACCAGAAGCACTTCCTGATTATTGCAGGGCGCTTCGGTGAACAGTTACATGCACTCACACTGTTCCGGTCTTAACCTGCCACGCTGTGATAAAACATTTGTGAACTGTGTTAGGTAATGCTTTTAATCTTAAGCATTTCAGAACCTGAACAAGCGTTTCATTATAATTATTTTTCACAAACATGCAATGGTGTCCAAAAGTCTAAAATTGCATTTTTGTGCATTTGAAATCTAGTTTTAAGCTGGAAATAAACTAAAAATGTAAGCTAAAGAAACATAACGGCATCAAATATAAGACCAACATTGAAGAATCTGATTTATTTATTGGTCACCAAATAAATGTAACTAAACTTGTGACAGTTATTCATGAAAATCATGTTTTCTTCATGGAAGCTCCATTAAAGTAAAACTAGATAAATAGTAATAAAAGAATAAATAAATAAAAAATACATTCTCAAATTCTTTCATACACATTTTACTAAAATGTGTTTATTTGTAAATGTGTATATATACATATAAATTATATAAATTAAACAACAAAAATAACCTAATATTGTTCATATGTGCTGAAGTCAATAAAGCAAAAATAGTAACAATTACAAAATGTAAACAAACTGAATAATAAAAATATGAATAAGACATATTTTCAGATATTTTACTTAAATATTTTAAGTAGTAAATATATATATATATATATATATTTCTTTAATAACAGCAGCACTGGAGCTGAAATAAACAAAACAATTAATTAAATTAACAATTAATTATTAATTAAAAATCCAGTGCTGCTGTCATTAAAGCAATAAATGAATAAATATTTTATTTATATAATATATTACAATTCTAGTACTTTTTCACTGAAATATGTTTAAAATTTAAATAAAATATAATGCAGAAATCATTTTTGTGACAACAAAGAGAACAATAATCATGTTTTGGTCAGCAACACTACTATACTGTCATATAAAAACATTTAATATAACATAATAATAATATGAACAAAATATAATATCTTAAATTCATGTAAACATTAACTTAAATATATTTCATTTGTAAATGTAATTTATATATATATATATATATAAAAATATAAATATAGACTTCTGCAACCCACTGTACTTTAAATGTTTGTGTGTAATATTTAAGAGTTAGTTGAGAATGAGTTTTTTTTTCTTGAAGAGTTTGTCTCTGGATGCCTTGATCGTGAAATGGAGAGACTGTGGTTCACACGCCCACTTGCTCTTCCTATGAGCCCGCCCACATCTGCTGACACTGACATATCTCTGTGTGTGTGTGTGTGTCTGTAGGATGCACAGCCGTCTCCTCTCGCATTGCTGGCAGCAACGTGCAGTAAAATAGGCGGTGTTGGGGGTGAGGGTCAGACGGCCACCCAGCAGCAGATAATAATCGACCCCAACCAAGGTCTGCTTCAGCTCCAGAACCCCACGCAGCAGCTCGAGCTGGTTCCTGCACAGCTAACAGGAAACGGCTGGCAGATCATAGCCACTTCCCCTGCCACTGCAACCAAGGACAGCGTTCAGCAGCAGGCGGCCAACGAGAGCGCTGTGGGGCGAAAGGTAAAAGCGGCAGGTTCAAATAACGCACCTGGCTCACAGCAGCAGCAGCAGTTTCAGATCATCCAGGTGCAGAATCTGTCGAACTCTTCTGGTGGGATTCAGTATCAAGTCATCCCGCACCTTCAGACCGCCGACGGACAGCAGATCCAAATAAGCCCTAGTAACGCCACGGCCTTAAGCTTGCAGCCCGAACAGATCCAACTCATTCCCGCCGGAAACAACCAAGCCATTCTGGCCACGCCCCAAAGGGCGGGATCAACCGGCATCGTCGCGCAAAACCAGACGATCCCGCTTCAAATCAGACCGTCGTTTCCTTTGCAGCTGCAAACTATTCAAGGTATGCAATTTTGCAATTTTTATTATATGTGACCCTGGAGCACAAAAGCAGTCTGAAGTCTCTGGTGTATAATTGTAGCAACAGCCAAAAAAACATTGTATGGGTCAAAATTATAGATTTTCTTTTATGCCAAAAATCATTAGGATAATTAGTAAAGATCATGTTCCATGAAGATATTTTGTCAATGTCCTATCGTAAATATATCAAAATGTAATCTTTGCTAAGAATGTAATTTGGACAACTTTAAAAATGATTTTCTCAGTATTTTTTGCACTCTCAGATTACATTTTTTTTTAAATTGTTGTATCTCAGCTAAATATTTTCTGATAAACCACACATCAATGGAAAGCTTTTTTTATTCAGCTTTCACATTATGAATAAATCTCAATTTCGAGAAATTGACCCTTATGACTGGTTTTGTGCTCCAGGGTCACATATATCAGTGTTAAAAATCTTGTGTAATATAACTTTTGTTTGTTTGTATGCTTTTTTTTATTGTATTTGTAAAGGCCCATTCACACCAAGGTTAATAATTCTAAAAATAACGATAAAGGTATAGCACTAAAAATCTTTCTCAATATTAAAGGCTTAGTTCACCCAAAAAGTCATTAATTTCTCACCCTCATGTCGTTCCAAACCTGTAAGATCTTCGTTCATCTTCTGAACACAGATTAAGATTTTTTAATGAAATCCATGATTCAGTCGATTCCAGATTTTAGTCATAAAAAACAGGATTTTAAGATGTTTATACCGACTTGGTATCATAGTATCGGTTCTCGGTGACATCTCTATTATAGTTATCTTTATAGTTGTCATTCTTGGTGTGAACGGGCTTTTATACTTGTTATATTTTTATTGTTTTTGCCATGAAAATAGCCTAAGATGCTGACATGGCATAAAATAAAAATATACTACTACTATTCAAGGTACACAAGCTCCAATGGTGACGACGTTACCTATTAACCTCGGCGGCATGACTCTGGCGTTGCCGGTTATCAACAATGTTGCAGCGGCAACAGGGGGCGGAGCTTCAGTTCAGCTCATCCAATCAGGCGACGGAAGCATTTCAAATGGAAACCAAGCGAGCACAGCGGAGTCCGCGTGCGGGACGGCCAGCGACGCGATAGCAGATGCTACGACATTATCTACCGGAGCCGAAAGCCAGAAAGACAGTCAAGCGGGCGAGTCGGATGCCCAGAATCTCACCCAATCCAACGGCCTCCAATCTGCATCCGAGCAGCCCGGACAAATCCAGCAGTTCCAAATCGTAGGGCATCCGGTCCTCCAGCAGATTCAGATCCAGTCGCCCCAACAGCAGGTAGTTCAGGGCTCCATACAGACTTTGCAACCGATGCAGCAGAACCTCCAGCTGCAGGCCTTCCAGAACCCCACACAGGTTCTGATCCGGACGCCCACGCTCACCCCGTCGGGTCAGATCAGCTGGCAGACGGTGCAGGTGCAGAATTCGGGTGTGCCCCAGCAGCTGACCCTCGCGCCTGTGGCTTCCAGCTCGAGTGGGGCGACGTTCACGCAGATCGCCCCGCTGACGCTCGGCGGGTCGCCCATCACGCTCAGCGCCGCCCAGCTGTCCTCTGGGACCGGGGTGCAGACGGTGAACATCGCAGGTTTGGGAGCGGCTGGAGTCCAGGTGCAAGGCGTCCCGCTCACCATCACCGGCGTGCAAGGTAAGCCCCTCCCACCTGTCATGTGTCACCTGTTGAACTCCGTATAGAGACACACGATCAGTGTTAAAGGGGGCATGAAACCCCAAACGACTTTTTCAGAGATTTTACCAGAGGTGTTTGTGTTGCACATTATACTTCAATTTGAAATGTTGGAGAAAACTGATTAATTTTAAAGCTGCGATACGAAACTTTTTTTTTTTCAAAATGTAGAAAATGTATGTAATGAGCTAGTACACAGTACAGTGTTTCCTTTATATTTATATATTTGTGGCGCCCGCCACAATATCTAGGCACAAATAGACTTTCCAAAAGGCTTTGACTTCGTTCCATAATATCTCAATTTATGCATTTAGCTGACGCTTTTATCCAAAGTTTTATCCGACTTACAGTGCATTCAGACTAATATTTTTTACCTAACTTGTGTTCCCTGAGAATCGAACCCACAACCTTGTGCTGCTAACGCAATGCTCTACCACTTGAGCCACAGGAACACAAAAAAAACATGAGCACTGCATGTTTCGAAATCAAATATCACTGTTTTTCTGGACAAAACCGACTGTCTTCAGAAAATTTTGGATGTCATTTTCATTTAATCTTGCATTTAATGGCTGATAAAGCATCGTTTGTAAGCGGAGCGCTGCTTTATTTATAGCCGTTTATAAGGAAACTTCGATCTCCAACAGTGCCTCCTGCTGGCAGAGAAGGAGTTTGCATTTGTATGCCTCCACAAATATTGTGTACGAGTTTACGTCTGTGGGTAACACTACATCACCTCTTTCAGATGAAGCAGCATTTACTACACGGAGCCGTAGACGATATAATCGCACGATAATGAAAGCTGTTTTCATAGCTTCTCAGTGAACTATGTCTCTGTGTAGCAAATGCTGCTTCATCTGAAAGCACGTGAAAATACCACATTTAATAACATATATTAATAACATCATTGCATCAATGAAAGCAGTTCAATCTTCTGTTTATTCAGCTACCGTTATAGACGGCTACAATGTTCTTCTGCAAGACGCACAGCTCTGTTTATTAACCGCTAGAGCGCCAAAAGACTGCAGCTTTCAGCTTTTTTGCACTATTTTCATGTTCCAGTGTTTACTGAGTTGGTGAATCTCATGAAAAAACATGTTCATGTTTACCCCAAAATCATTTTGTGCAAGAAAATGAGGCCTGTGTGTAAAACTATTAACATTTTTGAGTCTGAACGGTGATTCTCATTAGATATTTTTATTCATGAAAGAAGTTTATTAAAAAAGTGATCCTTTTATTTACATCTGTGTATATACAGATAAAGCAGTACAGAAAATACTACCACGATGTAGAAACACTATACAATTTAAAATTTAATTAATAAAATAGTTGCTAAAAATAATAAAACAAAAAAATATATTTTAAATAATTAATACAAAAATATTTAAATATATATATTTTTAACATTACAGTAATGACTATGAGGCAGGTTTATTTAAAGTTAAAACTTAAACCATAAAAAAACCTTTGTTACTTATAAAATTGTGTTTTAACTGGAATAAAATAAAATATTTTAACAATGTTTTTCATTTAGTTGCCAATGCAACATTTCTCAATTTATATTAGTATAATTTAATGTACAAAAATAACTAAAACCAAAACTTAAATAAAATGAGTAAATCTTATTCAGGCATGTTTAAAATAAAAAAAATAAGCTCAAATAATAAAAACACCAACAAAATTACAAAAACAAACTGAAATTCTAATGAAAAAAGCAAGTATGAAAGTATAAAAATAAAAACTAATTAAAAATATTAATAAAAGCTAGTGTAGTATCTCAACAATAATTAAATAAGACTGGTATGCAATGTATTTTATTTATTTATTTATTTATTTATTTAGAAATATCAAGTTATTGAATTAAACTTTAACTGAAATAAAATAAAATATATAAAAAACATTCAACTTTATTTGAGCAACATTTCTTACTTTCATTTAGTTTCTTAACTAAAATAACTAAAACAGAAAAATTATATAAACATTTGAAAAAACAAAAAATTACTAAAACTTGCCAAAATGAAAATGAAAACAGAAAATCTTACTTTCATTAAGTTTCATTTAAAATACATAAAGCTGAAATATTTTTTTATTTATCTAGACATATAAAAAAAAAACGAATAAAAAGGACAAAAATTCTACTAAACTACTAAAAGTATCAAAAATAAAAATGAAAACGAAATTAAAATTAATGCTGAATAATAAAAACTCTAATAGTATCTCAGTGATACTAAAATAACACTGTTATTTTTTTATTTTCTTTATTACAATAATCAAAATGTGGGTGTTGGAAATGTGCTTAATTGTCAGGAAAATAATATTATAAATCATAACATTTTAATGGTTCTAAATCTAGGCACCATTTAATCTGGAAAATTATAATATAATTTTTTTTCCTTTGTCTTTGAGAAGAAGTTTGATCTGGCAGAAGTAATTAATAATTTTTGCAATAATTATCACAGTGTTTGCAATCACATATATCTAAAATGTAAAACTCTTTGATGTTGAATTTGAAAATGACAGTTTTCTCAGACACTAGTGATGGAACAGTAGCATGAAATGTAATTATGTGTTTTTCCATACTCTCTTTATTACTCATGAAGTGAAACGGCAAATTAAGGCATTTATATTTTATGAGTCAGAGTCTGAATGCTGTTTCCAAATGCTTGTTAAGGTGTCAGATTTCACTCGCTGTTATTGGACTTTGGGTGTCTGGAACCACAGTTGCTTTCTAAGGGAAAATAAGGGCTGTTTTAACAGATTTCAACTGGAAGCTCAGGGACTCACTAACATTTGTTTGGTTCAGAGCATTAATGACACTTGCCTTTAGAGACGTAAATGATATTCCCCCAAAACGTTTGAGCAGTTCTCTCAATCAGCCGTTCACCGAGTGATTTAATCAGCTGTGCTGTTTGTGAAATCCCACAGGTCAGCAGCAGGGTCAAGAGGGGGTCAAAGTTCAGTCCGCCCCGGTGACGGTGACCGTGGGGAACCTCAGCAGCACGAGCCCAGAGCAGATGGGGCAGGTCCAGAGCCCATCAGAGACGGAGGGTCAGCCCGGAAAGAGGCTGCGCAGGGTGGCCTGCTCCTGCCCCAACTGCAGGGACGGAGAGGGGAGGTACGTCACACAGCACTAAACGAGCCCAAAGAGATTAATCCAGGGGACTTTCAGGCTTTTTACTGTTTTTTTTTTTTTTTTTGCAGTATGGAAGCTTGTTTACGCAATGGGAAAAAAGTAATTGCAGCATTTTTATCTCACAGTTTCAAGCAATTGTTGGTTTATGTCTCACCATTTGGACTTTTCTTCTTATAGTTTATATCGTGCAAAGAAAAATGTAAGTTTTGCAAGATATAAAGTCATAATTACTTTATCTATTCCGTAATAGAAAAAAGAAAACTGAATTGCAATATATATCATCGAAATTCTATGAAAAAGTCAAAATTGTAATAAATAAACTTAGAATTCAAAGAAAAATATTGACGATATATAAACTTGTAAGTAAAAATAATGAGTCAATTTTAACTTTTTTTCTTAGAATTCGGAGTTTCTCAGATGTTTTTTCAGACTTTTGAGAAAAATAAAATCTAAATGGTAAGAAATAAACTCAGAATTCTAAGAAGAAATGACAAAATTGTAAGAAATAAACTTTATAAGTCAAAATTTATAAGTAAAAATTATTTTGACTGTAAGTTAAAAAATTTAAATCTTTTTCTTAGAATTCAGTTTTTCTGACAATTTTGACTCTTTTTTTCAGAATTATGAGAAAAAAATTGTTTTGAGAATATAAACTCAATACAAAATAAAAACATCTCTGAGGAAACACACTTCCATTAAAGAACAACTCACAGAAAATGTTACATGTTTTGTGGTAAATCAAACTGTACAAAAAAAAAATATATATATATATATATATATATATATATATACTCTTTATCTTTAACTTTCTCTCTCTCTTTATATATATATAGAGAGTTAAAGATAAAGAGTATATATATATATATATATATATATATATATATATATATATATATATATATATATATATATATATATATATATATATATATTAATTACACATGTTGGAAGTCTCTTTATGGAGTTACAGTCTTGACCAGCTAAAGCAACATTTTAACCATCATTTCTCTGTATTCTGACAGAAATAACAGCGACCCGTCAAAGAAGAAGCAGCACGTGTGTCACATGGAGGGCTGTGGGAAGGTTTACGGTAAAACGTCTCACCTGAGAGCTCACCTGCGCTGGCACACGGGAGAGAGACCGTTCGTCTGCAACTGGATCTTCTGCGGGAAACGCTTCACCAGGAGCGACGAGCTTCAGCGGCATCGCAGGACGCATACAGGTGCGCACAACGGGACGAAAACATGCACGGGAGGAATAAAATCAACATCCTGGCAGCTCCAGAAATACAGCACAGACAAATAGTGGTTAAAACTGTTCATTTTTAACTTGACACAACTATTTATTAGTGCAGCAATTGGGGCATTTGAAAGTAAATTACTGTTAAATGTAAAATAAACAAAACATAGTCTATCAGCTTTCCTGATAATTTTTATTTTACTAATGAACTGCATGCTGAAGGTGACACAGATGACCTCACCAGAAAAACAAAACTCAACACCAACACCATCTTGTGGATTGTAAAGAAACTGATTTTATTATTCTACCAAATAGTATAATAAAAGGTCGATATTTGGCGTTGTGTATCGATACAGAAAATATCGCGATACTACGCTATAACGTTTTTTTTTTTATCTCCACCTCTACTATTATATCAGCATTAATTACGTTTACATGTAGTCATTTAGCAGACGCTTTCATTCAAATGAGGACAACAGAAGCAATCAAAATCAACAAAAGAGTAATGATACACAAGTGCTATAACAAGTCTCAGTTCTTAATATCTGAATAAGTGATTGATTTTGTCTGTCCTGTGCAGGTGAGAAGAGGTTCGAGTGTCCAGAGTGCTCCAAGAGATTCATGCGGAGCGACCACCTGTCAAAGCACATCAAGACTCACCAGAACAAGAAAGGTGGAGCGGCACTTACCATCATCACCACAGATGAGATGGAGGAGGAGGTGGACGAGGCGCTGAGCTCGCCGAGGATCGTCACTGTGGCCACGCTCTCGCAGGATTCGAACCCGGCCACGCCCACCACTTCAAACAATTTAGAGGAGGAGTTCGAGTAGTTTTCCCGCCAAAAACGATCGGCTGAAAGCACCACAATATTGTTTGTTGGTTTGTTTATAGGTTGATTTATGTTCTTCATTCTTTTTTCTATCGACGATGGACAGCTGTTTGAGCGCACTCGATTTTTCATATGGAGATTTAATACTATCAAATATTATGGTAAAGAATATAATCTAATGGAAATATGGAATCGTATGAGTTGTTAAGGGACAGGTTGAACGATCGTGTTCGGTTTGTTACGAGTAGCACAAAAAGTACCGAATTTCCCAGATGCTCCTGAAGATGACGCTATGCACAAAAATAATATATATGTGTTTTCAAAGTGGTTTCGTAAGTAAAGTCGTTTCCGCCACAAGATACAAAAAAAGAAAAAAGGTAATTATGATTTTCTTATCTCATGATTCTGACTTTTTTTCCCCTCATAATTCTGTTTTTGAATTCTGACTTTTCCTTGGAATTCTAAATTTATATACAATTCTTACTTTTCTTATAATTCTGAGTTTATATTTCGCGGTTTTTACTTTTTCCTCACAATTCTGTTTATCTTACAATTTTCTTTTTTTAGCACAATTCTGACTTTTTTTCTTTTAATTATTCGTTTATATCTCACAATTCAGAATCTTTTTTTTTTTATTCAGAGTTTATTTTTCGCAATTCTGACTTTTTGCTTTGAATTCCAAGCTTACTTTTCGAAATTGTTTTTTTTTCTGTCATTAAATAAAAATATAATTTTTGCAGGATTGAGACTTTTTTCTCACAATTTGTGACTTTCATTCTTTGAATTCTGAGTTTGTATCTCAATTTTATTCCCACCATGGAGTTAAAAATAAAAAAAGTTTCAGATTTTGCGAATCTATATCGAGAGTTTATATCTCACAATTCTGAGATTTTTCGCAATAATATCTTTGAATTTTTTTTTTTTACAAGTGCAAGAACAAATATCTGAAATGTGAGATGAAATCTCAGAATTGCGAGAAAAATAGTTTAAATTGTGATATAAGCTTGCGAGAAAAATATCAAAATTGTGAGATAAAATTTACAATTGCAAAAAAGATCTGAATTGTGTTGTAAGCTTCAAATTGCGAGGAAAGGCAGTCTGAATTGTTCTATTAAAATTCGCAATTCATTAAAAAAAATTATTCTGTGGCGGAAACAAGTTTGCAGTTTTCGGATCGAACATGCAGTCGGGGATAAGACTCTCGGAAATTCACGCGATTGTCTGTGGTTTTGCGTACGATCAGGCTAGAAAGATGAAATCCTAACAGATCTTTAGTACACGATTAGAGTCGCAGCACAAGCTAGTCGTCTGTGATTGGAGCATGTCACGAAGCATCAGCCAATCACAGCCTCGTGTACAGAATCCAGGCATATGTAATAATATAATCGACGATACAACAGTCAAACTTTTATGTAGGAGAAACGAGATTATAGAGACGGGCTATTTAAAGAAAAGCACATTAGATTTACAAATAATGCATTCCAGTTACGATTACTTTAGAGAAAAAATTTAATAAACGAGAAAGAAAACAATCTAGCTTTCCGAGACATGCTACAGTATGTTGAACGAAAGCAATATTATAAAGACAATCTTTAACCATGTTTACATTACCGAGGGGTAAAATAGGTTTAAGAAAAACACCTATAGAAGTTCTCTTTGATCTCAAGTCATATAAACTGTACTTTGATGCCTTAACAAACACTGCAGTACAACTACGTTACGGCTGGGCAGGGGGACGTGGGGCTTCGACTGTGTTTTCAGAAATGTTCGTGTGCAGGCGACTGCATTTATCTTTTTATATATGATGGTGAACACTGTGGGAGCGAGTGAAGATCCGCTCCAGCCCTCTTGAAGATCCCCAACCCGCGTCGATGTGTCGCCCGTTGACTTTCTTGCGCTCTCCAAAGAAATTCGACCCAACGACTCCCTCCAAACGCTCCCTCCGGGTCACGGCGGGGCGAGAAACACACCCTGAAGTTTGATGTTGAGAAATCTGTGGCGTGGCGTTCTTATTTGTGACTTTCATTTGGTTTGGTTTCATTTGGAGCCTGTGTGCGCGTGTCTAATTTATTATTTATCCTTCTATTATTACTAGTATTTGCTAATGTGTATTGTGCGCTGTTAATGCAGAGATGACGTGCTGCATGGTTCATTTCCGCTCTATTTAGTAACGATCTGTTATTTCTAAACGTGGTCTTTTTAGAAGTAAAACCATGGCTTTTAATTTATCTGACCATGACGTGTTTCAAAAAAAAGTTTAAAAGAAATGGTTGATACCAAACAATTATAAATAGCCTAGATGTTTCTTTGGTTATATTTTCTGTGGCGAGCGATTTTCTTTTAAGATTTTCTAGTGGCACCTCATTTGTAAATCATTTTTCTAAGATGTTCCTTTGTCCTCATGGCATTTGATAATGGGTTTTTTGCCATGTAGCCTTAAAGGCTGCAGTTTATTGATATTTTTAAAATAACTTTGTACAAACGTGTTATGTTAATGGGTAAAAAGGGGGGGGGGGGGCTTTGCCAGCATAACACTTAAAAATTAAAGTGAGTAATTCTGTCTCAAAGATTTTATGTCTCCATCTTATTCTTTATTCCAGTGTGTGCTGCCTTTTATATACAGTGTAGTATATACAGCTTTAGTATAAAACGACACTTTACTGTAAGGTTCCATTTGTCATTAATTACCTAAATTAGTTAACAATTTCAAATACTACTTAAAGGGGTAGTTGACCCAAAAATTAAAATTTGCTGATAATTCACTCATCCAAGATGTAGATGAGTTTGTTTCATCATCAGATTTGGAGAAATGTAGCATTGCATCAGTGTCTCATCAATGGATGCTCTGCAGTGAATGGGTGCCGTCAGAATTAGAGTCCAAACAGCTGATAAAAACACCATAAGTAATCCAAACCACTCCAGTCCATCAGTAAACATCTGGAGAAGACAAAACTGAAACAAATCCATCATTTTTAAATATATATATATATATTCTAAAAACATATTGCTAATGTTTCCATTCAGTTATAAAAACTCTTTAAATGGTTTTAATGGTAATTTGAATGGTATGGGAAAATTCTATTTTAGAATTTTGCAGAAAACATATATTTTTCATGTTCTCTGAACATTCTGAAACAAATAGTAACATTTTTTAAATGTTAAGCGAGTATCCAACTAAAAGATTTCTGTAAAGAAACATTCTGTGAATGATGTATAAGTCGTGGTTTTCTGCTAATGTTTTAAAAACATTATTAAACACCAGTTAACTTTTCCAAACATTCTAAATAACAAACCAGTTTTGGATTGTAAATCTATGCAAACCCCTTATACAAAGTAGTATATTCAAAAATGCTTGACAGGTCATGTGACGAAGCACTGCTGTCATCCAGGAACAGACTGCAGAAGTTGTTCATCTCTTGAGTGTGTGATGGAGGACAGGAGCGAGGGATGACGGTGTGTGGAGGTGGAGATGGTTCAGCTTTTGTTCATTTCTCTGTTTGATTGACAGCTCTGTACCTGCAGTGCACCACCAAAGGGATGCTTTATGCACTTTAACAGCTGCTGTGTGTGTGTCTCACGCTCGCTCGATCTGCATGCAGACAGTAACACAGCACCGGTCTCTTCACAGAAAGTATGTTCATTTGACACGTCTCACCAGTTTGATGTTCATATTTCTTTCTGTAGAATAAACAGATAATGAGATTCATAGATTCTGGGAAATAGGTCATACCAACCTGAGATGTTCACACAGAACTTAATACAATCACAAAAATGTCCTAAATATGTATCACAATGTATACACATTGACTTGAATGGTATGAGATGACTGAATGCTTTTAACTGTTTTCCTGTTGAACTATCACCAACTCAGACTATTTCAAATATAGTGAATTGAGCTACAAACTTTATCATAATGCAGAATGTTTCCATCTAACATGTAATTTTGAGCTGCATCTCGTTATATTCACTATCACTAGTTAGCAGTGAACCGGATCTCACCTATGTTCATAGATGTGTGTTGGATTTTAACTTTTAAATTGAAATATTGATGTAATATTTGTAAACATAATACTTTTTCGCTTATTTCAGTTAATGTCGTAAAACTAGCACGTTATAGTGCTGACAGTGTCGTGTAAACAAGGCTGAAGAAAACGCGAAAAGCGCAGGAACAGGCGACCGATTCAATTGAATCATTTACGCAGGAACCGCTCCACTTGATTGAAACTCGTGACTTTGATCATTCAGGTTCGAGTGATTCACCTGCAAAGACCAGATCAAAAGAGCCATTCATTTTTGAATTTCAACATCACTTGGAATAACTTTGAAAAGCACAGTGCGCTGCAAAACAATTCACTGTTTCGATGCGCTCCAATCGGATCACGTGTCGCGAATAATTTGATTTCGATCGGAACTTCTAATCCCGTATCGCAAATAATACGATTCAGATCGGGACTTTGGAGCAGGTTCGCGAGTCATTTTGCAAATTTAATGATTCGAATCATCAGTTAATTACAATCTGAACTCCGAGTCCTGATCTGAATCATTATTCAGATCAGGACTTCAGATCGCAAATTATTTGATTCAGTTTGGAGCTTCGGAGAGCCAATCATATGATTCAGATTTGAACTTCGGAGAATGAATAATTTGATTCAGATCGGAACCTCGGAGTGCAGATCGCGAATCATTTAATTCAGATCGGAGCTTCGATGCGTACTAAATAATTTGATTCAGATCGGCGTGTGAATCATTTGATTGAGATTGGAACTTCGGAGTGGGTTCGCGGATCATTTGATTAAAAACGGAGATTCGGACCACGATTCATATGATTCAGATTGGAGATTGAAACTTCGGACTCGGAGTGGGTTCGCGGATCATTTGATTCAAAACGGAGATTCGGACCACGATTCATATGATTCAGATTGGAGATTGGAACTTGGGACTCGGAGTGGGTTCACGAATCATTTGATTAAGTTCCGAGCTTCGGAGCATGAATCATTTGATTCAGATTGGAATTTAGGAGCGTATCGCGAATGTTTTTTTTTTATTGAAATGGTAAAAAACATCAAACCATTAAGGCAGTAAGAAGAAAGAAAGAATGTGTACGCACAAACAGATTACTTGAGAAAATTAACCACGGTTTTACTATAGTAAAAAGAGTAGCAACCACGTTTATTGTAGGCCTATTACCACAGTTTAACTAGTAATGATTTTCTTTTGAGTAAAACCATGGTGAATTTTCGTAAGGGATGTTGCAGCTCAACAGAATAGTAATAAACGTAAAATTAAGAGAACACACAGGATTAGAAGAGAGCTTTAGTATTAACAGAACTTCAGGTAGTTATCATGTAGCTACTCATCTAGATCAGTTATGAATAAAGAAAAGAGAGGTTTAAAAGACAGTAAATATATGTCCCCACCAAAGACCAAATCAAACCTACTCCCTTAAATATAATGACCCACATTTGTTTAATTTCGCATCAGTTTGTTCGATGATATTCACTACTATTTAATATATATCCTGTATTTTGATATGATTTACATGATTTTTAACCATCTCTGTTTACACACACACTCTCAATAAACTAATGTTAAACTAATTCAATCTTTATCATATGATATATATATATATAAAAAAATAACAGCATTTAAAATGTGAAATAAAAGGACCTTTATTTAAGCAAAATTCCAATAAAACGTTTTCAGAGAGAAAAACACACATTGTGCAAATGAGAGAAAAGGCTGTGTGATCAGACACATCTGTTACAGGATCTCAAGATATCTCTGCCTTTAATTAGCAGGAGAACAGTCGGATTCATTAAAACAAAATCAGTAAAAACAGTACAGTATCTTGAAGTATAAAAGTAGGGACTGGTTTGCATATCATCGCTCAACACTGCTGGAAACTCTCAGTGTTTTCTTGCTTAGCTTTAAAAAGTCAGTCTGATTCCCATCAGGCTCATCTGATGATCGACTTCACTCCACGTCCTTCTGCAGACTGAAAAAAAGGATAAATATTTATTAAGAATGGTTTGCAAGTTGATAAAGGTACAAAAAAAAAAAAAAAAAAAAAAGTTCTAAATATTAAATAAGTATTAAATATTTATGTTGAAGTTGATGAAAAGCTAATAATTAGAACTTTAGAAAAAAATGAATAAATTTAATTAGTTCAATTAAAAATATCTACCAAAAATTTTAACATAAATAAGAAAATAAAGGTGGTCTGAGTTGATTAAGCAAGTTATGTCAGAAAAAAAAAATTTAGAAAAATTTAGATTATCTAAATATTTATTATGAGGTAGGGTAGTGAGTTGATGAAAAGCTCATTACAATAAAATGTAAAATATTTGAATACATGTATAAATAAGTACTAAATAACAGTGTTGTTAAATTATTGAAATTAACTTTTTTTAATTAACTATTTTAGACAATACTAGAAAATATTTTGAGCATGTAACATGTTTGTGAAACCCTGTTAAAAAAAAATACAAATAAAATACAAACTGCATGATGAAGATTAAGAGATTTTATACAATAAAATCACCTGTTTGTAATGGAAAACGAATAATTAAATCAGAAAAAAAAATAATAAAAAATCTAAATATATAAATAAAATAAATATTATAACAGAAATGTGTGTATTAATCTGCATGTGATGTGATCAGAGAAGGGTGAGAATGTGATAGTTGTGTGTAGTGAGTCACCTCTCCAGATATTCTCGGACGTTATCGTGTCCGTAGAACTTGGCGAGTCTGGTGAGAGCCCCGGTCGCACAGCGTCCATCACGCTTACGACACAGACTGCAGTTACACACTCCTCGACAGATGGGACACTCCCACGACTGCACACACACACACACACACACACACACACACGATCAGTGATTTAATGCTTCTAAAAGCTAGAAATCCAAAACTCGTATGCAAAGTTAAATATTCCATATTGCCATGATCTTTCACCAAGAAAAGGCTTCTGCGTGTTGGTTGAAAAAATTTATTCAAATTTAAGAGTTGCTCAAACCAGTGATATTTTAGTGTTATTGCACTACTGATATTTTGCATAGAATACATTGTTTAACAATACTATTGTACACTCATCCAACTGTAATCATAACCACTGTTCTAACGTTGCTGCTGTTCATAATGTGTATATATAATCCTACATTGCATTTATATTCTGTATATACTCTGCTCAATACTGTATATAGCAACTCCACTGTACATTCTGTAAATCATAGCTTTACTTACTCTGCACTTATATGTACTGTATATAAAACACTATATTCATGCAGTGGATTTTTGTCTGTTCAGTTTTCATTTTAACAGTCTTTTTCACTTCTATTAGTTTTTTTTAGTTATTCATTTTGCTTTAGTTTTATTTCAGTTGAAAAAATGAAAATGACAAAGGTTGCTGTGGCAACGAATTGAAATAAGTTGACATTTTTCATCTAAAATGTATATTTTATTTCATTTATTATTTTTTAAATGTCTATCTCATTTTATTTTTAGACATTTTAGTTTTATTATTTATCAGTTTTACTTTAACTTATTTCATTTAGTCGCTACAGCAGCAATTTCTAATTTTTATTTTAGAGAAAGTTATTTTTAGATTTGTAATATTTCCATTTTAGTTTAATTTCTTTCCATCACAATATTTTTCATTTTAATCATTAAAGTTTACTTTCTAATATTTTTGTCTATTTAGCTTTATTTTAATTTATTAGTTGAACGTTTTTTTTTAATTATTACTTATTGGTGTTAGATTTTTTTTGGATTAGTTTCTAATTATTTTAATTTTTTATTTTAGTACTTTAACTTCATCTTAATTTCAGTTTCTTTCCGAAGCAAGATTTCTTATTTTTCTCATTTAAGTTTTTTAATTGTATATTTATTTTATTATATGTGACCCTGAAACACAAACCCAGTCATATCAGTCAATTTTGTGAAATGAATCATCTTTCCATTGATGTGTGGTGTGTTAGGATCAGACAATATTTGCTCGAGATGCAACTGTTTGAAAATCTGGAATCTGAGGGTGCAAAAAATCTAAATATTGAGAAAATCATCTTTAAAGTTGTCCAAATGAAGTTCTTAGTAATGCATATTACTAATCAAACATTAAGTTTTGATATATTTAAAGTAGGAAATTTACTAAATGTCTTCATGGAACATGATCTTTACTTAATATCCTGATGATTTTTGGCATAAAAGGAAAATCAATAATTGTGACCCATACAGTGTGTTGTTGTCTATTTCTTCACACATGCACCAGACTCCACACGTCTCATCTGTGTGTGAACAGTGTGCGGTGACTCACAGGGTCCAGCAGCGCGGCGCGGACGTCTTCTCCGTAGCGGTTGCGTAAGCAGGGGCCGCAGAACTGACCTTTGACCCCGCCGCAGTAGAGACCCCTGCACTCAGTCTTGGTGTCGAGGGTCTTCTGCCGGCACTGGTGACACGTGCTGCCCTGAGATCAGTGATGAAGCATTAGTGCAGCTCTGGATCACACTCAAGACACACTGCGCTCCTCACACTCACGTTCTCTTTATCCAGGATCTTGTCTTTGGCGCGATCGGCCACGTTCTCCAGCTCTTCTTCTGTGATGTCCTCCGGCATCCGTATGGAGTCACGAGAGCGACGCTTCCTCTGCTTCGGCCGAGCGTCTCCCAGATCCTCCCTGACCTGCGGAAAACCACATCACACACACACAAACACACCTTCAGGATTCATAATGCACCAAAAACATACATCAGAGTACTTCAACTTCAACATTTATGTATTAGTTTAAATAGTTATTTTTTTATTCTTTTTTAATATATCGGTTTATATATATTCTTATTTCAGTTTATTAGTTGAATAACTACTTTTTTTATTTTAGAATTTATTTATTTTTTACCTTTTTTTGATTCAGGAAAGATTAATGCATTAAAAATAAAAAAATAAAATTGTCCTTTAACCTATTTGTAATTTTTATTTTAGTTTTTTTTAATCTAATAATTAATTTTTATTTGATTAATACATTTTTTAACTATTTTTCTTAATGCCTTTTTAGCTTTCATTTCAGTTTACTACTTTTTTTATACATTCATTATTTGAATACATATATATATATATATATAATAGAAATCAGTTAATTTTAATTTGAGGGGGAAATTTATATATATATATATATATATATATTATTCATATAATTAATGAATAAAAAAAAATAGATAAATACATAAATTATATTATATGCGGATGTTTTTTGGTTCAGTTGACTCCAGATGAATTGTGTTCCGTTTTCTGTGTCTCTTGCCTCCATCAGGCGCTTGATGTCCATCTGTCCGCTCTCTCTCTTCAGAGGAGCAGGTTTTTCCTCCACCTCTATCCCAAAATGCTCTGGGGGTCTGGCCTTGCGACCCGGGTTTCGTCTCTCGACCTGAACCTCTGAAAACCGTCGTTTCGGGGCGGACGGCTTCTTCTTCTGCTGTTCAGGGCACAGAAAGACTATCAATATGAAGTACATGTAACTGAACTGGGCAGATGTGAAGAGAAAACAGAGGGATCTCAGGCATGTTCTGTGTAGATGAGCGGTGCAAGGGATTGTGGGATCTCACCGTCGGTGTCGTCTTAGCAGGAAGTTCAGGCAAAGAACTCAAGTCTGCAAAAAGTTTTGCAAGCTGCAAGGAAAGAGTTTTTTTCAGTTTACGTAAGCATCCAAGATATTATGAAAAAGTGGATTACAAATAAACTGAATTTGCATCAGTAATCAAATACATGACAATACTGCTATAAATTAATAATAATTAACAATATAATATTACATATAACAATGCAAATGAAGACTGTTTTAATTTATATTATATTTTTTTAAATATTAAAAAATAGTACTTTAAAACAATTTAAAAAGTAAAAAAATATATTATTTATAAAAAAAAATGCTATTAAAATGTATTACAAATATAATTTTAAAAGTTAAAACATTTTTTTTACAAATATGAATATTTTTCTTTTGAATTGTATTTTGTTAGAAAAACCTTCATAACAAAATACAAATAATATTAGTTATAAATACATATGCAAATGTATATATATATTTTATTTTTTTAAACATATTGTAAAACAAAATTGAAGTAAAGATTTATTAAGTACAAATACATATGAAAAAAATGCTGTTTTGAGTTATATTTTTCTTTTTAATAATTATAAATATTATTTTAAAACTAAATGAATTCATAAAATGTCATATATTAATAGTATGATTATTAGTTACATATATATACACATACATATACACATATATATAAATATATATATATATATATATATATATATATATAAATGAGAAATGCTGTTTTTAATTTTATTTAAAAATGTAACATTTTTAAACTAAATTAAAGTAAAAGTATTATTATGATTTACAAATATGTGAAAAATATTTTAAATGGTATTTTATTTAAAAATATTATAAACATTATTTTAAAACAAAATGAAAAAAAAAAGTAAAAACAAGAATTGCTATAATTATTATTTATAAATATATATGAAAAATGCTGTTTTGAATTATATTTTATAATTTAAAAAAAAAGAAAAACATGATAAAAATAGTAATAAAGAGATAGAATACTACCATAGCTTTATTTTCTTGGATGTTCTTGGCTCTCTTGCTCAGTATCTGCATCTCTTGGTCGGTCAGTAGACTCTCCACACTGGTCACCTGATCAGAGGGCTTTGATTGGCTCTCTGCTCGTATACGCTCATATAATGTAGACTCTTTTGATTGCTCTGGTTCGCGCCGCTTCCTGTTTCCTCCTGCAGACTTCCTGCTGATAGGCGGAGCTGGGGGCAGGGCCTCTTTGTTGCCTTTTTTGGCAGTGTTCCGTTTAGGGGCGGGGCCTCTCTTGGTGGGAAACTTGAATGCGACACACAGTCCAGAGCTGCGCCTCTTTTTAGACGCCGGCTCCTCTCCGTCAGAATAAAAGCCGTTGTCGTCGCTGTCGTTATCAGTGCCCTCGCTCTGCTGGTGACATTTACATTTGAGATAGATATATAAAATTAAAGAAATAGTTCAGCCAAAATTTTAATAAGCTGAAAATGTCCTCACTCTCGGGCCATTCAAGATTAGGATGAGTTCGTTTCTGCATCAGATTTGGAGAAATGTAGCATTGCATCAGTTGCTCAGCAATAGATGCTCTGCAGTGAATGGGTGCCGTCAGATTGAGAGTCCAAACAGCTGATAAAAACACCACAATAATCCACACTGCTCCAGCTCATCAGTTAACATCTGGAGAAGTAGGGCTGGGTAAAGATTTTTCGATTAATCGTTTTTTAAAATGTGGTCGATTCAAAATCGATTCTCAAAGGCCATGAATCGATTTTTTTTCCCATATTTATTTCCGCAGACATTGAACGTAAGATTAGCGTTAATCTAATTACAAATCTTCTCCACTAGATGTCACCCTCTTATGTGCCTTGTGCGATGTTACCTACGAACCCGTCATTCATTCATTCAGTGCTTAAAGCAGTGATTTTTTACATTAATTGATAAAAAAAATTAGGCTACTAAAGAAATATAAGCTGTTTTTATGTGAAATTATTTTGTTTTTCATAAATTATTTTCAGACATGAGCAGACTTAACTCACATAACATGACGAACACATACAAGCGCGCACTTTGGCAGAATTCAATTCAAATAGTCATCAACAGCCATTAGTTCGGTAAAAGGGAGAAAAAAAATAAATGTGGAGAATGCCAGCGACTGAACATATACGAATCTTACATACATCTCTGGAGAGAACCTCATATTATTAAATTCGAAAGTGCTTTCCATATTTGGATCATAGGCTACATTTGTGAACGCACATTTTCTGCAATGTCGCGCGTCAAGTCATGCTCCCGTGCGCGTCTTACAGACTGCATCTTAAAGCCTCTTATACTTTCTGCGTCCGCGAGTCCGCTATATATGGACCGCTAGTTAGGCATGACGTAAAAATCATCCTCGGAGAGTGTGTGCCGAGGCTCTGAGCAGACGACTGCATGGACAGGTGCGCGTGGTCAGTAGTCTTCAAAAACACAATTGCACATGTTCAGGCAGTGTGAAGAAGCTCATTGCTACTCGAACCTGTGCAATCCGTCAATAAATGAATATAAAGACAGCGATGTGCAATGATTCTGGGCAATTGTTTGTTCACGTTTGTTGCAGAGCGGACCATCAGCGTGCGCTTTCGGAAGAATAAATGGAAGAAGTCCACGTCCGCGCTGACCGTGTATGCATCTGGATTGCTCATGCGGAAAGTATAACACAGGCATAAATAATAACACATAAAAAGTCAGGGGTGTGGAAGCATTTTAGATTTCGTAAGACGACGACGATAGAACAAAGCATTTTTCATCTTGCATCAAACTTGTATTTATTTAACATAATTTTATGCATTTGAAAATTAGAGATGGGTTCTGTTTTAATGTACCCAAGTTTACCTAAAATAAAAGAGTTTAATATACAGGTTTGTGGCTCTTAATTTCTTTTTATTAATTACCCAATTGTAAACGTATGTTCATTGTTCTTTTTTATACAAATAGTATTTGTATTAAATCTATATTAATTAACTTGAATCGAGATCGAATCGATTTGAGAGCTTGTGAATCGAAATCGACTCGATCTGGAACATCTGAATCGATACCCAGCCCTATTTGAGAAGTGAAAAACTGCATGTTTGTAAGGAATAAATCCATCAGTAAGACATTTATAACCTCAAACCTTTGTTTCCAGCTAAAATACAAGTCTCTAATCCATAATAATTCTTCCTCCAGTGAATAAATCCATCTCCTGTTGTCTCTCACTTCAAAATCCACACATATTAGTTTAGAGCTGTTTTGGACTGTAAACAGGGCTTGATCCATGCAGATTTCTCTCCTGATTCAGACCAAAACCATTTTTCACTGGAGGAAGCATTATTATGGATTATGGACTCGTATTTTAGTCTTAATGATGGATTTGTTTGTAACAAATGCACGTCTTTTCACTTCTCAAGAGGATTACTTGTGGATTATTGTGACGGTTTTATCAGCTGTTTGGACTCATTTTGACGGCACCCATTCACTGCTTAGCATATATCGCTGAGCAACTGATGCAATGCTACACTTTTCTAAATCTGATGAAGACACAAACTCATCGGGACGGTTTGAATGGTTCCTTTAACCCAAACGGAGCAGACATCATAACTGTACATGGTATTTTCGGTCATATTTACCACTGGTTTTCTCCAGTCACACTCTTCCGCAGAGAATCCCTCGAACTCGCTCTCGCTCTCGGTGTCCATGAAGGCCTGCGCCAGCTCATCCGTCATGTGTTTGGACCTGAAGCAAACGTCCTGACACAGACAGAGTGACTAAACATTACGATTATTATTATTACTCCTGGATTGTGTGAAAACCATCTCGATTATTAACAGCGCTGTTTTGCAGCGTAAAGGTGCCCTGCCATGCTCTTGGTTTGTTTTAAGTGTATTTATATTTCTAATACGAACTCAGAAAAGCAAATGAATGACGGTTCGGTCTCAATCGATTTAAAAGCATTGCTTGTAAGAGGTAAAGCAACTCTTCTGAACACAGGACAGTTTCTGGTTTCCTCACAACAGATGAAGATCTGGAGACTGACAGAGACACAGAGAAATCCAGGCTGTCAACCACAGCTAGAAAACACACTCCCTAGTTCACTCATCCCATAAAACCTTGGAGCAGTTCAACAAAAAAAATCAGGGTCAAAGGACAACTCCATAGATCAGAGTTATCATAGTTAACTAAAACCACTTCAAACTTCAAAAGTGCTTATGAACTTCTATTTTTAAGCTAATATTGATTTTATTTCAAGTAACATGGATTTATATTACAAAGTAAAAAAATTATATATATATATATATACAATATTAAATCTGAAATGGTAATAAAAACTATTACGGTTTAAAACTAAACTGTTTTTGACAAACAACAGCACACTTTGTGTTTTCATATCTTTAGGGAAAAAATATGCACCCATAAAAGTAAATATTGTATGGCAAATTGGTTCCAAATATTAATAACCAATCATCAGTAATACTTTGCATTAATTTGTAACACTGTAGATGATACTAACAGGCTTCCAGGATCCCTTTGATTGGATGCTGTCTCTGCTGTCCTCTGATACATCTGCTACTTCCAGCTGCTTGGCCTGAACACAAGAGGTTTATTAGAGCAAATATTAAATAATTACAATTATATATATATATATATATATATAAACTATTAATTATAATAATAATAAAAACAAGAAAAATGTATGCATTAATTACTACTTCTACTGTAAACGTTAATTATAATATGCATTGCATAAAAAATTATTAATGACATTTTTTGTAATATTATAATGCCCTATATTAACAAGAAATTTTGTTATTAACTTGGTGCAGACATCAAAAGATATCCATAAATGCAAAGATCTGAATATCTAAAGAAAAGAAAACGCAATAAAAGTGTTTTTAAGATGCATTATCATTAACACTGCAGACTTTATTACATTTTCTGCTGATCATCTTCTGTGGCTCATTAAATATGAATTTAATCTAGTTTTAAACCGACGATCATTGATAAGTGTGTGCACGCGCTTACTCGACTCTCGAAACCGTCGCTGTTTGTCTTAAAAGACATTTTACTGGAAAACACTTCTAATCGCTCTTACCTTCAAGGATGCTCTGCGTGTTTTCATCGTTTTAAGAATTAAAGTGATTGTTTGGTGCTTCTCTGTGTGCGATTACAACTCTTTAATGAATGAAAGGTTTAAAAAACAACACGAGCGCACAGGAGGCTGTGAGAAAACAGAGGGGTGATTACGTTACCAATCCGTCACTAAAGAGCTCATCAGCTCACTTTGAATTCATTATTATTGACATAATACCTATTATATATTAAAATTATAAACAGGTGATAGAATGTACAAGACAAAAAGTCTCCTCCTTAAGTTTGATGTGAGATTTAACTGTACCGGATCCCCCCGCGATCGCGCCTTCGGTTTGAATGGAACAGTCCAGAATGCGGCTTCGCGGGAAATGCCTCACGCGGACACATCATTCACTCAATGCGTGCACACATGCAGCTATAAAGCGTGTACTGCATTTATAAACGCGGTTAAATAGACATTCAGAGGCTTGTTGGTGATATTTATCCTCATAACAACTATAACATCGCTCCACAGAGACAGAAAAATAGTTTGACCGAGTATATGTGGCCCTGGAGCATAAAAAAAGTCGTAAGGGTCAATTTTTGGGGAAATTGAGATTTATACACAATCTGAAAGCTGAATAAATAAGCTCTCCATTGGTGTAAGGATTTGTTAGGATATGACAATATTTAGCTGAGATGCAACTATTTTAAAATCTGGAGTCTGAGGGTGCAGAAAACTTAAAATACTGAGAAAATCATATCTTTAAAGTTATCCAAATTAAGTTCTTAGCAATGGTTATTATTAATCAAAAGTTACATTTGTATATATTTACAGTAGGAAATGTACAAAATATATTTATGGAACATGATCTTTACTATATCCTTAATGATTTTTGACATAAAAGAAAAATGTATAATTTTGAACCATGCAATGTATTGTAGTCTATTGCTACAAATATACCTGTGCTACTTAAGACTGCTTTTGTGCTCAAGGGACACTTATTATATAAAAAAAATGGCATAGTGCTGCCATACAGTACACACTAGGCTATTATTATAATAGCATCACTCCCAATGATGCCCAAACATTCTGTCTAAAGGGATAGTTCACACAAAAATGGACATTTACCCACCCTCATCTTGTACCAAACTTGTATTCATTTCTTTCGTCTGTTGAACACAAAAGAAGATATTTCGTTAAAATGTCAGTGGTCCACTTGATGCTCCCCACTGACTTCTATGGTATGGAAGAAATACTATGGATGACCATAAAACATCTTCTTCTGTGTTTAACAGAAGAAAGAAACTCATACAGGGTTGGAACAACTTGAGGGTGAGTATAAATGATGACAGATTTGTACTTTTGGGTGAGCTATCCCCTAAGTTTTGAGAACAGAGCTGCGCAAATCCACTTCATTTTCAGCGTTTATTTGCGCATCTTTACCGTCTTTACTGGCGAGATGCGCATTAATGATCGGCCGATCGTGATCGGAGCAGCCCTATATTTAAGTTTAAGTTGAGTGAACTTAAAATAGTTTGTTCATATAATATTAAATTAAGTTGAGTGAACTTAAATTTGTAAGTTAACTTAATCCCTTTGATTGCTTGAATAAATTGATACAACATTTAATCTTAAGTTAGGAAAACAAAACAAAGTTATTCAAATAACAAAAAAAAATAGTTGAAAAACAAAATTACTTGTTGTAAAAGCACACATTTTTAACTTCAATGAACTAAAAATTTTAAGGCAACCAGGTAATTTACTTTTTTGAGTCAAACTAACAAATATTTTTTTTACAGAATGCTCTATTGGGAAAGCTCACTAGATTTATAACAAGCCCAAAAATGCATTTATTCTTTTTGCTTAGAAGGAATATTTGCTAGTATAGTCCACACACATGTTGCTCAGGTTGTTTACATCTGATGCCAAGGTAGTTTAACCCCAAATATCATCATCCAGGTTTTTTTTTTTTTTTTTTTTTTTTATAGGCAGCTATATATTTTCATGTATAAAGACCCCCCGAAATTAAATAAAAAACAATATTTTGAAATCTATTATTTTTAAATTTCATTATTACATTTTTTGTAAGTATTTACTGCTACTACTATAACATACTGTATTGTTAGCTGCATTTGTTTATTTTAGTTATTTATTATCATTTTTTTTTACATTTTAATCAAAATGTTATGATTTATTTATGCATGCATTTTTATTTAAATGTTTATTTACTTAGTTTAAGTTTTAAATGTATTAGTTAATTTGTACATTTACACTGATTTTCTCAAAACTTTTACAAAGACCACTGAGGCTCACTAGTTTGCAACGTATTTCCATCTAGTCATCTGTCAATAAAAATTTCTGACAAAAACCGCTAATTTAATGTGTCCGCCTTATTTTGAACACAAGATCGGGCGCCATTTGTAACTTCCGGTGTCTTTCGTTTACAGGTATTTTACCTGTACAAATCAGTATTATGCTGTTTGATATTATTATATATAATTTTTTAAAAATATATTTGTATAATATTATTTTAATATATTGTCTTTAAAATTAACATGCTAGTTTGTCGGCGCGATAGTTTTACAGTTTGCTGTACTTTTTTGCAGCGGCTAATGAACCGGAAGTCCTGCAAATTTACAGAATATTTACAGCTATTTCGATTTTTTTTATGCTATTATAATTTTTAAGTGTATATAATAATAGAAATATATGTACATAGCCTAGTGCAACCTTAATAATGTGTATGAGATTATGAAAGTGTGCATCAGCATGTTTTCCGCTCATCTGCTCCTGAGTGAGTGCTATTGTTGTGTTTGATGTCTTCGCCCACATATACGTGTGACACCCCCCCCCCCATCATGTTTTCTGCTCAATTAGTGGCTAGTGAAGCGCTTTTTCTCGTTTGTCAGCACAAACACCTGCATCCGGAAACGTCCCCCATCAATACTGCTTTATTCGGCAAACCTTCACTTAAGCGCTCAGCTCGCGGTGCGCGAGTGACAGCGAAATGATACGGACCCAGCGCTGTCTCACAGAGAGAAGGCAAATTACCAACAGCTGCTTGAGCTTTGTTTAGCGGCCTGCTTTTGTGTTTTCAAGCACTTGGCACTCAAAGTCAAAGACAAACAAGCGGCTGTGTCACAAACCCTAGCTGGCGCACTTTAAGCGCCCTAGACTCCGAATGAGCTGCTTCGGCCATGTGTCTCAAATCCAGCATCGCCAGATAATTTTCAGAGGAAGCTGCTTTTTCAAATTTATTATTATTATAACATTTGAAACACAGAATGACATTAATATATTACATGCCAGGGAGCAAGAAAATTATATACTTGCATGATTTGTTGCTAAATGGCATTGTGACGTCATTGCGTAATCGAAGTGCAACATTGTGTCAGTGCATCAAATCTCAGCAAACAAAAAAATATGTTAATTATTATTATTATTATTGTTATTTTGTTGTTTAAGGGTACAATCCATACCATACATATAATGTAGACAGTTAAATCATACTTCAAACAAACATGAGCATGATATATAACCTTAGCCTACATATACACTCTCTACATTTAACATCTGAACTGCAAGTCACTAAGTATGGCTATATCTAATTTATCCACACCTTCATTATATACCTTATATGTTCATTTAGATTTGTTCGTAAAATAATAAATGAATACTATAATATTAAAATATAGATAGGCCTATTATTTTATACAATATTGAATAATTAAACAGTTAGCCTACACATTTTTGCCTTTTACATTTGTCTATATATATATTTTCAGTGCACTGATCAACAATCACAGGTACAAGCTACAAAAAGGTGTATCATAAATGAACAATTATTAAATTGTTATTATTATTTAATTTAACTATTGCAAATATCAGGAAACTTAATATGCATGATCTCTTTTTGTGTAATTAAATGGAAAATTGTGTGCCTTTTTATTGTTCAAAAGTTGTTTAAAGTTGCCAAATACATTTTTCAAAATAACTTAACTTTATTTAAGTGCTTATAGAAGAAAAGTTGTTAGGGAAGTCTGAAAAGTTGCTAAATTTAGTAACAAAATTGCTAAGTTGACAGCACTGCTCAAATAGGCCTACCAAATGATTATGACTATTATTATAATTTAGAAGTGCATCAGGACCATGAAAACGATTTCAGAAAGCATGCACAGAAATGCAATTTAATGCAGACATAAAAACAGAAACGTATTAACAGATAACAATTAAAAAGGTATGGTACAATTGACTAATATTGTTAAAAAGAAAAATAATTAAAGGCAAAGCAGAGCGCATTAAAAGCGAGTCAGTGGCGACCCCTAGAGCCTCTTATAGAGAGCTGATATTATCTCAGAACTAAGGAAATCAGCTCTTATTGGGACGAATATTAACATATTATAATTTTTTTTATTATTATTACCCATGAATATTAACATTGCCTAATACATTTTTATTTAATTAAAATCGAAGGGCTTTTTATTTGTCTGTTCTTAAACTGATGCTTAAACTTAAAATATAGCCTATATTTTTGTGCATATATTAGATAATAAGATAAATAATAGGCTATAAAGCGCATATGGTAATAAACAGACCGAATGGAAAGCGCAGTATGTACATTTACATGTAGCTTTGCCTACATTTGAGTTTTTGTTTTTGTTGTTTTCTTTTCCTTTCCGCAGGTGACACGCTTTACAGTGAAGCACCTGTGTGTGACGTGCACCACATGACTGTGACGTCATCGATGTCGCAACTTCTGTTCAAGTGTTTTATGGGCATGAAAACTCCTGCGAGCTGAGAAAATGGGGTGTTGTTTTTCCTCTCCCGACGGAGACGATGAGGTAAGAGGCTGCTTTATGGTCATTTATGTTTACAGGCAGATTAAAGTAAAAAAATCTGTATTTGTTTAGCTATTAAATCTGAGGGTATAAGCACAGGACAGTGTATCAGGTGGATCTAAACTGAGACAGAAGCATTGACGCTCTTCCTTTTCACTGTTTTTAGACATGAGAAACAGATACTTTAGTAGGCTAGAAGAAGTCATTTAGTAGGTCAGTCAAGTAGATGTGTTGTTTTCATGCCTCAGTAGTTCAGAACAAGTCTTTATCTGTAAAGTGGGTCATGTGTAGCTTGACCAGAAAGAAGAGTAAACATGAAGCAAACGAAAGGAATTCTGTCTGAATGAATATAGATGATTATTCCTGTTTAGTGATTTGTGTGTGTGTACTTGTTATATTCAGTGCAGCAGAAGTGTATTAGTTTAAAGTGGTCGCTCTTTCTAATCCTTTAGTTGTGCATTTGTTCTCTTTAAGTATTCATTTGGTTTCTAATGTCACTCTTCATTTGTCACTTACAGAGAGAACCTCTGATTCAGTCCAACAATAAAACACCAACCGAGTCTGCAAGACCACCACGACCAGCCAACAGTATCTATCTATCTATCTATCTATCTATCTATCTATCTATCTATCTATCTATCTATCTATCTATCTATCTATCTATCTATCTATCATTTTATCTGTTAATCTGTGTGTTATCCTCCAGCAGATGTCGATCAGAGGAATGGCAGGTTTACGGCTCGTCGTGTTGGTGTTTCTGGTCTCGATGAGAGATTCACTGATGTTGCAGAAATGTTCAACAGACAACAGGAACACTATGAATCAATGAAGAACAAGCTTCAGACCGTTGCAAGTCGCTATCACTGTCCAGTAAATGACAGTCTGTCTGAATGCCTGAGGAGAATCAAGGAGAAACATGGTAAGATCTTCACACGTGAGGACAAAGTCTGTGCAATTGACACATCCAAGCAAAACCCTTCACTTATAATGGACCATTACAAACAGAGTCCTTCTAGGATTAATATGATGCATGAAAAGGATAGAAGTTGCACGTAAGGTTTATGCTGAATGCAACTTTGCATGTAATTTAGTCATTCAGAATCATGTTTTAGATGCATGTGATTTCACTAGAGATTTCTTATGTGTCCTATAGTACCTCAGACTACCATACAAATGGCACTTTAATTATTTTGTAATTGTCTAGTGTCAAGCCCTGCATTATGTATGCCGAATGAAATCCAGTACTTGTTTCTTACTAATTTTGTGGTGCTGATTTTGTTCCAGTGGCGCATCACACTTTCTCACAAAATAGGTGCACTTCGTAACATTTTTGCTTTCGACAGCCAGAAGGTGGAGAAATCTTGTGTTATCACTTAATCAGCAGAAAAACTCCATGACCACATGATTCCTGTCTGAATCTGAGCCAGATTTTCAAACCCAGATGATCCCGTTTTTACACATGACATTATTTCATGCATAAATCTGATTTCAAGGTTAGAATTATGGCCAGTGACAAGAAAAAATGCACACTTGAGCCCGATGTTTTCTACTACATCCAAACAGACACAGAAAATGAAGAGATTTTTGACAATAAGTGGAGTATTTGAACCAGGGTTATTATAGTTAACTAAAACTAAAACAAAAGAAAAAATATTAAAATAAAATTAATGTTAACAATAAAAAAAATAAGCTTATTTAATTTCAGCTAGTTAACAAGGTGACATTTCTCATTGTCATTTAGTTTAACTTGTACTTAAATAAATAAAATAAACTATACAGACATTTAAAAACAACAGAAACTGATAAAAAAAAAACACATTAAAAAAAATCACAAAAACTGATAGGAGAAAATATCTCATTCCAAATATTAACAAAAACTATAATGGTATCTAAAATAACAGTATTTGAATGTATATATATCCTCTCCTTTGCAGATTGTAAGTTAATTTTATAGTAAATTTTGAAAACATATTTTTGTAGTCAAAATTTAAATGTTGACATTTTAACTGCTTTAGTTATTTTAATAAATGTATTAAAGCTGATAAAAGTAATAATAAATATTTTTATTATCTTATTTTGGTAAAAACTTAAAATAAAATTAAAAATTAAAATAGGAAATTTGTAAATATTGTAAAATTTGTAAAAATCATCGTAATTTATCGCGTTAACAGTTCATGCAGAATGCTGAAGCTAGATTATTGACACAAACAAAGTTATTTCATCATATTTCTCCTGTTTTAGCTTCCTTTACATCGTTACCTCACTTACCTGTTTATTTTAGGATTCTTTAACAGACATAAAAAGCTTTAAACGGCTTGGAACATACATATTTATCTGAGCTAGTTCTGAGACCGTACAAAACAGGAATATGTCTTAGATCACCTTTTAATGTATTTCTGGCATTTTCAAGAACTAGATATAAAACAAAAGGAGACAGGGCTGTTGAACTTTTTTTGTTTCATCTTATATGGTGTATAGCTCTTCATAAATGTGTATTTTATGATGGTGTTTTTTATTTTGTGTAAACCACTTTGTGCGTTGTAGCTTTAAAAGTGTTATATAAATAACATTTCTCTGTCTCATTTTCCCTCCAGCAGAGCTCTGCCACATCAGTCTGGAGGTTAAAGGATATGACTTCAATCTGATGGTGAGATCAGACGCCGAGATCCCCAGCGAACTGAAGCAGACGCAAGAAAACGTCACCGAACTGAGCCGAGCCGCTAAATCCGTCATCTCCATCAGCACCAAACTCCACGAAATGATCGACTCACTTCTGAGAGCCGAGGACAGCATGATCAGTCAGATCGAAGCTGCTGAATCCAGACACCAGGAGCAAAAGAGGCTGGTGGACAACCTGCAGGAAAACCTCAAAGAGGCTCGGAGAGCCAAAGAACTGAGTCCGAAGTACAGGAAAGAGGCTGGGAATCTCCTCAATGAGGCTGCACTGCTCTCTGGAATCACACCCTGAACTGACTTTGTCTCTTAGTGTCTGCCAATAGCAAATATGAAGGGTTTAATATAATGTTAAATCATGAACAGAAGACTTTATTTCATTCCAAAATTTGGAAATGTAGCAGCAAATATACAGTAGATGAACGCTATAGCAATACAAATATGCAATAACCATTAAAATAATTATTTTGTAATAACATTACGTGTATGTTAAGTACATAAAACCTGACGAGAGCTATAGCGCAAGTAATAAATCAAATGTCTTGGCTGATGAAGGACTATGATCTGTTTTCAGTATTTAAACATTATTAAAGATCTAAATCATTGTCTAGTATAATCCGATCTGATGTAAAATATAAATGGACTTAAGATTTTTTTTTTTACTCATTTTTAGTGTCTTGATGATAATAAAACACCTGTTTGAGAACGAATAGTTTAACATAATGAAGGGATTTGTTATTATTTGTGTCCTTTGGTGTATCTATTTGTGTGTATTTTAATATTTTAGTTTATGAAAGCATGAACATGCTTCAGAATCATTCCTTTTATTGTGAAAATGAGTGTGAATATGAATATTGATCTAAAGTCTTAAACACTTTGCCTTTGTAACATTTTCCTCTACTGGTTTATATTTGGTAAATTAATAATTTGAATATTTTAGAATGGTTGCACCTTTTAAACATTCATTAACCATTTAATAAATTACTTTATAAATGTTTATAGTGTATTATTTTGTAGATACTTTTTGTTTTAGCACATAATAAAAGTTTATAATAAAAGTTGATGGTTCAAAATAAATAAAACCCACTTCAAAGCCCTGATCTGAACGATTCGTAAACCCGCTCCGAAGTCCCGATCTGAATCAAAAGTTTTGTGCTCTAAAGTCCCAACCTGAAACAAAAGATGTACAAACCTGCTCCATAGTTCCGATTTAAATAAAATTATTTGCGATACGTGCTCTGAAGACTTGATCTGAATCAAATGATTCATCAAATTGCTCTCAGAAATCCCAAACAGAATAATGATTCGTGAACCCATTTCGAAGTCCCAATCTGAATCAGAAGATTCACAAACCCTTTAAAAATGTCCGATTTACATAAAGTGATTGCGATACACACTTTGAATCAAAAGTTTCACGAACCCACTCTGAATCAAATGATTTGCGCTCCAACGTCCCGATCTGAAAGATTTACGAACCTGCTTCAAAAGTTCCGATTTAAATAAAATCAAATGATTCATGAAACACTCTCCGAAGTCCGGATCAGAATAATGATTTGCGAACCTGCTCCTCCGAAACTCCGATCTGAATTATTCATGAATCCGTTTCGAAACTCAAATGATTCACAAATATTCACTCCGAAGTTCCTATCTAAATCAAGTGATTCGTAACAAACGCTAAATGTTCCAATCTGAATCAAATAATTAGCAATATGCGCTTAGAAGTCCGAAGTCCGAATCTGAATCAATTCTGTGAAATGCTCGATTCGCAACCCAGTCTGAATCTAATGATTCGCGCTCTGAAGTCCAGATCTGAATCAAATGATTCATGAACCCTCTCAGAGAATCCGATTACGTGCAAACCCTGCACACGCTTTACCACTGACCATAGTATTGTTTGCAAGGAGCTACAATGCTATTTTTTTATTATTTGTATACATTTTCACCGTCATTTCACTTATATGTATGCATTATTTTTCCCAAATATTTTGAAATTAAATGTGTGTACTTATATAGTCTAATTTAGCACACAAAACATGTCTATTCGGTCGTAAATTACACATTACTGAACACATTTAACAGTAGTTACAACAGACACAGTCTACCTCGCTAGTGGAAACCGTGAAGTCACGCCCACGGGGCCATTTGATTGGCTGCTATTTGTGGACGCGGCTGTGGGTTTTATATCCTCCCCTTCCATTGGCCCGTGCCGCTGTCAATCAGAAAGCCTAACTCGCTCCATGTTAGACTGAAGTGTGTAAAAGTATTGGTGAAGGACTCGCGTGTGTTCAGTTATTTCAGCGCGTTAATGGACTAACCGAGACGTAAACGAGACGAGCGGGAAAAAGCCGTGCATATAGCATGATAAGTGAGTATATATATATATAAAAAACATCTTTTATACGAGATCTACATTAGTCTTGTGTACATTCACCGATGGCTTGGCGGTTCATCTCATGTGACTATTAAACAAACTGAGCTCATAAAGCATTTCAGATGATTAAACTCATTCATGTTTGTCTTTGAAAACTTCATATGAGGGAAAAGATATTTGGACATCTTAGATGAGAAGTGTTGATGAAAGATAGACTTTGTTCTTGCTGTTTAAAGCAGTTGACAAGGCAGTTGTGCTCGAGCTGTCATTGCTCAAGTGTGTGTGTATGCGTACATCTGTGTGTGTACGTATGTGCATGGGTTTGTACGACTTTATGTTTGTTTAAATTCTTGTTTGTATTTATGCATGCATGCATGCATGCATGGATGCTTATATTTGTTTATGCATAGTGTTTGTTTGTGTGCTTGTGTACATGCACAAAAGTTCATGGATTTGAGTGCTTGATGTGTGTATGCATACTCATGCATGGTTCTCTGTGTAACATGCATGAGTATAAATATGCATGCATGCAGTGTTATTTGTATTTAGAGTATGTGCATGCATGCATGTATTGTTTGAGTGCTTATTTGTAGTCAAAGTGTGGATGCATGGATATTTGTTAGCCTTAGCGTTTTTGAGTGTTTGTGCATGCAGTGTTTAAGTGTCTGAAGTTGTGTAATGGGAGTTGCACACACACACACACACACACATCAGTCACATGGTTCACCTTCCTTTCAGTCACTGCATGACAGATGATCAGCCTGTTTTTAAAGGAGCAAGATTATAAAAGGAAATGACCTCTGTTATGAGAGAAGCCACTCGTGAAGAGATAAGAGTTGTGCCCAACGAGCAGAAAATCACAGTTGTGTCCTCTTTTTATCTGACAGCTGATTAGATGCATGCAGATGTGGCTGGTGTCCCTCTGGCACGTGAAGACCACAGCTGTTCAGATGTTATGATATGGTATGTTTTGTAGATGTGAGCTGATGAACATCACACATACAGTTGGTTCCAGTGACAGTTTCTCGTCTCAGCCTCAGATTGCAGGGCCACAGTCTGGTTACTGACCGTCTGATGCATTTGTGCACAGAAACGAGCTGGTTGCAATCACCATATTTGGTGAAATTTGCAAGGTTAGTGTCATTAAAGACGCTAAGAGGCACTTGGTGCCTATTCTCCTTTGTATTCAGAGTTCAGTATGTGAAAAAGTTGAGATGTTTTAATTGCAGTATGAAATTAATCAGTATGAAATACAATTATTTGGTGAGTGATTCATTTCCATCAATCATTTCAAACTGTCCGTCGATTCAGAGAGAATTGATTTGAAACTCTAATTCACAGATTTGTTCGGTTTCATAAAAAATTGAAAGGATGTTTCCGTGTGACATTTTTCATGCATTAAAATTGTTTAGTAAGAGTAAATGATATTAGGGCCGAGTTGACAGTGTTGATTTCTTTATTTTGACCCATCTTCGTTTTAATGAACTGATATCGATTCTTAAAACCCAAGATTGATCTTTGTGTGCAGTTGATTATAATAAGCTTTGTGATTCACTTTTGGTATCAAACAAAGTCTCAGCTTTGGTAGTTTGGACTCGGTTGTTAATTTAAATCTTTTTAAATATCATCACCGACTGATATAGTACAGTTATCGTTAATCGAGAGATTGTTTTTGTTAAGAAAAAATGCACATGTACTGTTCCTGATATTTGTCGAAGTGAATCAAAATCCAATCGAATCAGGAGCTTGTGAATCCGAATTGGATCAATTGGTGAAGAGTTTTGTGTTTGTTGATTTTAATATCAAATTTTTCATTTCCAGTGTATTTTTGTAATATAAATTTCCAGTTAAACCCACTCAAGAGTGGTTCTCAAATGAAATGAACTCTTTAACAAGTCTCTTCTTGTATAAGTGGGCGATTCTTGGCCAGAACAAGCTGCAAATTGGTCCAGACTCTGTGGAAAGTCAGAAGTATAGGAGTGTGTCACTGATCTCGAGGGAGTGATACTGATCGTCGGTTTCTCTTACACTGTTATCATTCCTGTCTGTGCGGTTTGGATCTTCTTCTTTGAGCAGGGATTTCTGCTCACGTCTGACCTTTAAATGGCACCTTATTACGACTGTGTGCTTACCGATGATTATTAACGTGTGAACGATGTGCTGTCTGCACTGGGATGTTTCATTACTGTCCGTGTTTTAGTGGATGTTCACTCTCTCCTCTACATGCATAACCCACAGGCAGTTCATTAATCTGTGATTTAAATCAATACGAAACAGTCTAAAGAGATTGGGAGTACAATAATGCAGATGTGAGTGTAATTGGCACTGACGGCGTCTCCAGCGTCCTCGGGGTCCATCGCTTTAGAGCTTTCAATAAGAATAAGAGCTTTATAAGTCATTGTAGATTTGACAACATGCTCACGGCTGTGAGAAAATTACATTTGTGCTGCTTTCTTTTTTGCAGCCTTATTAAACATTCGATTTTTTTTCTCCAAGTGCC